>NW_027332229.1:3526933-3541933 GCF_041222505.1 Epargyreus clarus | reverse complement strand
CAGCAGTATCATGGGCCACCATGCGTTGTCGAAGGCGCCCGATATGTCCAGCATAACCAGCTCGACGTATTTGTTGGTTGATGTCCTGGCCACCTGCAGGATACGCTGTAGGGCGGTCACTGTGGACCGACCCCGAGTGAAGCCGTGCTGGCAGTCGGAGAGTCCAGTGGTAATCTCTGGTGCCGTCTTCAGGAGAACGCGTTCTAAAATCTTGCCAAGGATCGGTAGCAGCGTTATTGGCCGGTAAGCCTTGGGGTCATGCAACGGTTTGTCGTTTCCCTTTGGCAGCACCAGCAGCCTTCCATCTTTCCATACCTGGGGGAAAATCCCCTCAATCACGCACTTACGCATCAGTTCAGTCACTTCCGAGCTTGCAGCCTTCCACGTTTCTTTTATAATCTTCGCGGTCAGGCCGTCGATTCCCGGTGCAGTGTTGGGCAAGTCCCTGACTATGTCCTGCACGGTCCGCACCGTCGGCGGGGCCGCGTCGCGGCCGGAGGGCAGACACGCCGCGAGAATCCGCACTTGCCGGTGGTAGCCGGTATCCGTCTCTGGCCGGTCGTCCGGACAGAGGGCGTACACCAGACTGTGCATAGCTTCCTCGGTGTTTCCGGGGAAGCCCTCCGCGTATCTGACCCCGGACACGACGTTTCCCGGTGGGCGTCTGCGACCGGAAGCGACCCTGTAGGCAAGACCCCACGGATCCTCGTTTCCGGTCTCAGTAGATAGGGACACTCACCCACCACCTTCCCATGGCCCTCTCAACCTTCCGGTTATACGGGCCGAAACAACGGGAGAACACGCCGATGTATGAATACACGGCGTGTCTTATCTCCCTACAAAGCTCGTATCGAGCCGCTCATTCTGAGCTGGTCCCAGCGCCGCTCACCCGTCTTGGGATGGACGCCACTCCACAGCCTCGGACGCCGGCCGCGCGTGCCCTGTCTTCGCGTTCCCGCCCCTGCCTGTCTTTGTGCCAGCTTCGGGCGAAACTGCGCAGTCTACGGAAGTTAGCCTCGGAGGCGACGAGGTCGCCGTAGTAAACTGGTCCCGCCTCGCCGCGAGTCAGTCCATTCAGCATTCGTTCTCTATACTCGTCATACAGGGGGCACTCCCAGAGCACATGATGCAGATCTTCCTCAGCCAACCCGCAGTAACATTCGCTCACCTCACTCAGCCTCATGTCGTACAGTCTCTTCCGAAAACATCCATGCCCACTCAGGATCTGCGAGGTTTCATAGTCCGGCTCGACCCAGCTTGCGCTGAGACAGGCCGCCACGTCCGGGAAGAATCGAAAAGTGGTCCTTCCTTTCTCCTCGCTTTCCCACCGCCGCTGCCACTGGGCAACGACATCCGCCGTGATTGCCTCTCGCTGTTCCCGAGTGTCCTCTTCGGCCGCGGACTTACGCACCTCATCCAGTCGGCCCGCGCGGCTCACCTCGAGGTCGGCCGGCAGCACGCCCGCCAGGACCGGCAGCGCCGCTGTGCTGGTAGAGCGGTACGCCTTGGTGAGCAGGACTAACGCCGAGCGCTGGGTTCTCAACAACGCACCCCTGACCACATACTGGGTCACGCGCTCGTGCCATATGGCCGCCGCGTATGTCACGGTGGCCACGTATGTGCCTCTGTACATTATCTTCAAACTAGGGTATCGAATTCCCCACGAGGACGCCGATACTCGTGACATCTTACCGAAGCAAGACGTCGCCCTTTCCCCGATCGATACCGCGTGCTTGGCGAATGATAAGGACGAGTCCAACACCACACCCAGCAGTGTGGCCGAGTCCACGCTCCTGACCGAGGCGCCGTCCATGCGGATGGTAGGCGGACGTTTAAACTTGCCCCGGATGGTGATGTGGGCGGACTTGGTGGGCGAGAACGCTAGGCGATTCCTGCTTATCAGCTTATAGCTTGTCAGCTTCGGCCTCGGTGGGGTAGAAGGCCACCACTGCTGACTCTCCATGCGGGATGGGGATGGGTGCCGCGCGCTTATCCAATTTCAGCGCCCTTGCGTAGTCCGGCTTCGCAACCACAGCCGGCGTCGGTGCTTGCACCTGGCGGCCCAGTGCCGACTGCTGCATGGCCACTATCTTTTTGGTGGCCACAAGCTCAGCCTCCACAAGCGCCTTCTCCGCGTCAGCCAGCCTCAGTTCTAGGACGCCAATGACAGCTAGGATATCCTGGCCATGCCCGCTGATGCTCGTTTTGTCGGCCATATTTAACTTGTTCGAGGCCGATGCCACGGTCATGATTCCCTTGACCGCCAGGTGCACGGAGTTCAATAGCTCCTCCTTTGACTCGCCGAAGATGGGGTCCTTCTCCTGGTCCCTCGCTGGCTGCGCGCTGCTGCTGGGGCCATGGTCCCATAGTCCCCCTAGCGGCGGTACCTCCTCTCTAGCGGCGCTCCTCACCAGGCGTCGGCGAACCGGTTCCGGGATATCCTCCGGTGATGGTAACGGCCGCTTGCTAGAGCCCGACGGTGCCGGCTGATCCAGCATCTCAATAGTTTCCTGAGCCCGGACCTGGCTGAATGAGTGCGGCGGGGTCCGAGCCAAGGATTGGCGCGGCATGAACGCCTCTGCGCCACGCTCCAGCTGCCGCAGGAATTCGCGCTCCTGCTCGATCTTCTCCTCACTGCGGCGTCGGAATTCCTCCACCAGCTCTGGGGTGAGCTGGCGGTACTCCATCCCCTAATCTAAACTACTCTAAAGCGATTAAAATGTCCAAAATAATAAAATAAAATAAAAGTAAAAACAAAGAAATGAAATAAAAAACTGATATTGATGAACCAAATAAACAAAAGAGTCAAAGGAAAAACACAGTCAAAAAACTACACTAAAACAAAAATGTCTAAAGACTAAATTGTCTATAGACAGACAGTCTTGCCTGTCGTGTGCGGCAACACTAGCGCGCGTCGGGCGTGTGCTGTCACCCGAGCGCAGTGACAGATGACAACTGCCAAGTGGCGGCTGTCACTGACAGCGTCACCGACCACGTGCGCCCACGTGCTAACCTAATAACTATTTATTAACCTAAAATAAACTATTAATTGTCCACTTATTTAATAATTAAAATAATTTAACCTATTCTAAACCTAAACTAACACAGCAAAAGTCATAATACGTAAGGAGTTCGTGTATACTAGTTCTTAAAAATAATAAAAGAGTACCTCAGGGTCTCGGGGGTTGAAAACCTCACCCTTGGGGGATGATGCCACCACTCCGTGTACACCACACTACACACACAATGTTTTATAGCACAATAACAGTTACAGATAACTTTAATATTCGCAAAGAAACGCGGGGTAATCACTCGGAGCGCACGAAACACGTCCGCACAGTGCGACGACCGGCGACCGAGTAGTAGATAGGGACAGTGGGAATCTCGTTAATCCATTCATGCGCGTCACTAATTAGATGACGAGGCATTTGGCTATTTATGCAGCGCTCCCCGCTATTAGTAACAACAATTTTAATCATTACAGATAACGAGGCGACTGTCCCCATCAGGTATCGTCGCTAGCTACATTTGGCCTGTTGGTGTATCCGTGGCTCCACAGATATTGTGTGGGGACCGAATGCAGCTGTATTGCGTTCGAAGCGGAACCACAAGGGCCAGACCTGAGCCCAGCGAGTCCACAGGACTCCGGTCGCTCAGCCCCGAACTTCATCCGACCACATGGTCGTCATCCGGTTAAAGCGTGACCAGTTCATGTGCGAGCCTTTTAAAACCAGAACGCTAATCCGTTCATACACGGGCTCCTTCAACCCCAGGAGACTCTTCATTTCCCGGTAGGATCCGAGGCTCCAAACGCCTCTCCAGGAGACGGTGCAGGAAGTCACTTCGACGCGGTCCTTGGTGAGTCCTAGTCTATCGGCGACCTTCTCGACTAGCTCACCGTGCCCCCCGTATTTGGAACGTTTGGCCCGGTGCGCATCGTCCAGCGGCCGCTGACCCGAGACCACCTGCACGTCGACAATGACCCCCGCCCCGCCGCCCCGAGAGGCGATTATGTCGGGCTTCCGGACGCCGACAGCGGTTTCGATCCGAGGCTCCTGCTCAACGGACCATCCTGCCCTACCCAATTCTTCGCTGAGATACTTAGCGACACAGTCATGGCGTAATATACGGCCGCCGTGCGTTCTATGGCATTGTTGGATGGTGTGCGCCGTCGTCTCCCTAACCATGCAGCCAGCACGGCAGTTCAACTCCGACTCACGTCCCGTCCTACGACCCCTTGTGTTTCGCACCCTAGAAGGTAGTGCGTTAATGTGGGTCTGAACGCACTGGATGAAATCGCGGCCGTTTAGGTCCCCCATTGGCTTTGTTATCCATTTATTGGATGCTGGGACTTTCGTCGACTCTCTGAGCTCAAATCCGTCGACTGATTGATGTAAATTGTCTCGCCAATACTGCGCCACCGTCCTCTCACCGGTCCTCGGGGCATCGGCAGAGAATTTCCGGAGCTGCCTCCCGGCCCACTTCAGCTTCTGACGTATCTTATCAGATTTGGACGCGGCTCTGGCCACTGACCATCGCGACGAGTCCAGCTTCCCGAACCTACGTACAATTAGGTCCGGAACGCATGTCCTCAACGACGGGATCGCCAAGCCACCGTCCCTGGTCGAAGCATGAAAGTAGCCGATCGGCACATCCTTCGGAAGCCTCAGCCACTGTCGCACGGAGTGCCGGATTTGCACATCGAGCATCCTGAGCCTATCATCCGAGATGTTGCCCAGCACCAGGCCGTGCAAGAACCTCGGAATGAGGTAAGTTCGGACAACCTCTAATCGCTGTTGCGGCTTTAGGGGGGCCTTCTTGATGTTTTCGAGGGCCTTTTTTACGTCCTGCTCGATTGTGACGGATCCAGCAGATGTCATCTCTACTCCCAGATAGCGCCAGTGTTCCTCGCTTTCCACCTGCCTAAGCCAACGACGGCCGAGCTTGAAGCTCCTCGTCGTGACGTAGTGCGGCTTCTTGCGTTTCCCATCCGGCACCATCGAGAGCACGGAGGTCTTCTCCCGGTTGAGCTGGAGTCCCATCATCTCCCCCGTCCTCGCCACAGCGTCGATCGCCTCCTGCATCCCCACCTTCGAGCCTGCAAGCAGGACTAGGTCGTCAGCATAGGCCAGAGCCGAGACTCGCTCCCCTTCCAGCCTATATCCAACTTCCTTCGGCAGTGATGCCAGAACGACGTCGAGCGCCAAGTTGAAGAGCAAGGGGGACAACGGATCCCCTTGACGGACCCCTCTGCCTACCACTACAGGCTCGCTGCGGTCGTTACCCACGGCTAAGGTGGTCTGTGCCGTGTCGTACAAACGCGCGATATAATCGCAGAAGGCCCCAGGCAGGCCCTTCTCCCTCAGGACGCTGACAAGCGCCGCATGCGACACTGTGTCGAACGCCTTCGCGAAGTCGAGCACTGCGATGTGACACTCCCGCAATTTCTTCCTGCAGTCCCCCAGCACAGCGTCCAGCACAGCCGAATTCTCGAGTGTGCCGTCGGCGCGAACGAATCCGCGCTGTCGTGCATCCGGGGGGCAACAAGCCTCCAGCCTTCGCGCCAGGAGAGCATGCATATGCCGAAGTGGTACCGACGCGATGGAAATCGGACGGTAGTCACCCGGCCCAGCCGGCTCATCCCTTTTCGGCACAAAGACCGTTCGGCATTGCCGCAGTGGCAAAGGAATCTCGCCTTTACTCATCCAGGAGTTGAATATTTCCGCCTGAGTTTTTGCTGGAACTGTACGCCAGTCCTCCGGACGTATACCGTCCGGCCCTGGCGCCGATCTCAGGTCGACCTTGGCCTCCTTCACCTCCTCTTCCGAGAAGGGAGACCACAGCTTCGTCATCGCCAGACGATCCAGTGTACCCCCGTGCTGCCCGTCGCGCCTTACGGCCCTCAGGGCTTCCGGTGTGGGCCCCGAGGCGTCCGACACCTTCTCTAGAATCGGTCGCCAAAAGGCTTCCAACTCGTCGAGTCGGTGCCGGACACCCCGACACTGTCCATCCAGGACTTCAGCTGCTGCGCGACCCGGATACTTCCGGAACAGCTCCTGCACCCTGGCGTACTCCATTCTCCTCCTCCGTTTGGATGTCATCTTGACTTCCGTGTCCTTTCGTGTAAATCCAAGGGTTTTACGCCTTCTAGACGTCACGGATCCCCGCGTCATCCGCTCTGTCGCCCTCGCAAGGAGGTCTTCGACTACGGAAACACAGGTAGACCGAACATCTAGCCGCTGGTCAGCTACTAGCAGCGCATCTTCGGGGCCGCTCATTGGCCGGACTTCGGCAACCACCTCTTCCGGAGGTCCCTCAGCTACATCTTCATCGACCTGCTCCGTTCTATTTCTCTCTGGTGTGGGAGGTGAACCCATAAGGAGTTTAGCGACCATTTCTTTGTATTTCTCCTTCCTCCTCACACCTTTAATAGCCTCCAAAGTGCGTCCCAAATTGGGCAAGGCTTTTGTTAGGTCGATGTTGATGTTGCCGGATCCCTCCCGAGTGAGGCGGGCCTCAGTACTCGCCAAGAGCTCCAGCTCCTCGTCGCGCCACCTTCGCTTCACCTGCGGAGGCGCGGATTTCGCGTTAGCCATTACAGGGTGGGCACGTCGAACGTGAACTCCCAACCCCGTCTTAGTGGCGAAGGATCGCCCACATCCGTCACATCCATAACCGGACGACATCCCAGGGCCATCAGAGACCCCGGGCTGAACGCCCGGAAGAGAATTGGCTACCCGTCCCGGCTCCTGTGGAAGACCGAGAGATAGCCTTGTTCCTTTTTGACTTTTGGGTGCAACAATTCTTCCTCGGTGCGGCGGGCAGCAAACCCACCGCTGAGGTTCGCCCTCTGCTTTCATTACGCCCCATCCGAAGATAGCAAATAGGCTTAGTATCGTAAACGATACCTCCGATAGAGTCATAGTTACTCCCGCCGTTTACCCGCGCTTGCTTGAATTTCTTCACGTTGACATTCAGAGCACTGGGCAGAAATCACATTGCGTCAACACCCGCGAGGGCCATCGCAATGCTTTGTTTTAATTAGACAGTCGGATTCCCCTTGTCCGTGCCAGTTCTGAGCTGACCGTTGAACGGCGGTCGTACAGAACCGCGCCGATCGAGCACGAGACTAAATAGACGCGGCCTTACGGCTAGGAAGATCCGCGGAAGGCCGGAACGCGGGTCCGGATTCCGCCCGCACGCCCCGAGAGACGTGCAAGCTTCGACCAGGCCCAGCACAGGCCGCATCCGCTTCCCGTCCAAACCCGACACGCCCCGGTCCTCAGAGCCAATCCTTATTCCGAAGTTACGGATCCAATTTGCCGACTTCCCTTACCTACATTATTCTATCGACTAGAGGCTCTTCACCTTGGAGACCTGCTGCGGATATGGGTACGAACCGGCGCGACATCTCCACGTACATCCCTCACCTGAATTTTCAAGGTCCGCAGAGAGTATCCGGACACCGCCGCAAATGCGGTGCTCTTCGCGTTCCGAACCATATCTCCCTTCTATAGGATTCCATGGAACTCGAACGCTCAGGCAGAAAAGAAAACTCTTCCCGGACCCCTCGGCGGCGTCTTCAGGCCACTTTGGGTTACCCCGTCGAACACTCGCTTTGAAACGAGGGAACGATTGTTGAAACGGTTCCGCTGCCGGGTTCCGGAATAGGAACCGGATTCCCTTTCGCTCAAAGGGCGTTATTTATATATTATAATGAAATAATAACAAACACGCCACATCGACATAAGATCTCTCCTTGAGCTTAGGATCGACTGACTCGCGAGCAACTACTGTTCACGCGAAACCCTTCTCCACGTCAGTCCTCCAGGGCCTCGCTGGAGTATTTGCTACTACCACCAAGATCTGCACCGACGGCGGCTCCAGGCGGGCTCACGCCCAGACCCTTCTGCGCTCACCGCCGCGCACGTCCTACTCGTTACGGCATAATGACGTCATCCGATTAAAGACTACGCACTTGCCCGTAACGGTAGTGTATAGGCAAAACGCTTCAGCGCCATCCATTTTCAGGGCTGGTTGCTTCGGCAGGTGAGTCGTTGCACACTCCTTAGCGGATTCCGACTTCCATGGCCACCGTCCTGCTGTCATGAGCGACCAACGCCTTTCATGGTGTCCCATGAGCGTTTTTTAGGCGCCTTAACACTACGTTTGGTTCATCCCACAGCGCCAGTTCTGCTTACCAAAATTGGCCCACTTGGCACCGTCATCAGATCTTCGGCTTCATCGTTCGAGTAAGCCGAAGTTCTCACCCATTTAAAGTTTGAGAATAGGTTGAGGTCGTTTCGGCCCCAATGCCTCTAATCATTCGCTTTACCGGATGAGACTGTCCAAATCGACGCCAGCTATCCTGAGGGAAACTTCGGACGGAACCAGCTACTAGATGGTTCGATTAGTCTTTCGCCCCTATACCCAGTTCCGACGATCGATTTGCACGTCAGAATCGCTACGGTCCTCCATCAGGGTTTCCCCTGACTTCGACCTGACCAGGCATAGTTCACCATCTTTCGGGTCCCAGCATCTGTGCTCAGAGCGCGCCTGCATTCACGGATTGGAAACGAGACGCCTCGGGAGTGCGAGAGATCGATCAAGACCGACGCTCCATCCTCCCTGAGCGCGCGACAAGCGCACGCCTTCACTTTCGTTGCGCCTTTCAGTTTTATGTATAGTCTCAATGACTAGCACACATGCTAGACTCCTTGGTCCGTGTTTCAAGACGGGTCCTGCGAGTGCCCGAAACTGAATCATCGCTGACAGAGACGCGCACTGTCCGAGACAGCACGGCTGCGACAACAGACGCGCCGCACCAACGTCCGCACACGGGCAGGACGTCGATGACGACGTTATCTTGCGTCGGGCCGGACGCGCGTTAACGCGTGCGCGATTCGTACAATGTTTGAATACCGTCCGGTACAGCCGGCCGGCGAACGCCACCGTCCAACCGTCCGTCTTGCGTTGGACGACTGGACTCCGGGACGAAGCTTAGGCCGACTCCGAACGGGTCGCGATGTATTACTAAGAGAGAAGTGCACGCCGTCCGCGGACGTCGACGTGCGCGACCCGTGTCGCACGATCGAAACCGACGACATCGAGGCGCGCGCACGTACGCCGCGGAATGACGATGAATCTCTCCGTTCGTTCATTCGAGTTTCGCAGGTTTACCCCTGAACGGTTTCACGTACTCTTGAACTCTCTCTTCAAAGTTCTTTTCAACTTTCCCTCACGGTACTTGTTCGCTATCGGTCTCGCGGTAATATTTAGCCTTAGATGGAGTTTACCACCCACTTAGGGCTGCACTCTCAAGCAACCCGACTCTGAGGAGAGTCCCTCTCGCGGACGCGCTCCGTCGCTACGGGCCTGGCACCCTCTACGGGAAAACGGCCCCGTTCAAGACGAACTTGGACAGGAGTGACGACCGCGAGAAAACGGAACCTCCCGAACACCACATCTCCCGCGACCGGTACGACCGCGGGATTCAGTGCTGGGCTATTTCCTGTTCGCTCGCCGCTACTAAGGAAATCCTTGTTAGTTTCTTTTCCTCCGCTTACTAATATGCTTAAATTCGGCGGGTGATCCTCCCTGATCTGAGGCCAACGATAAAAAATGGAGGCAGACGCGATATCCGTCAGCGATACGACGCCGTACGTACGCCGTGCGCGCGACAAACGCGCGACAGCGACGACGGCGTCGAAACGCACTTCGGACGTCGAGTCCGCCTACGACGCGCCGAAAAGCGCGCGTCGCTAACGCGTCGCGGCGCACACGCGGAGGCACACCCCGTCGGCCTTTCAGCTCGCCCTCTTAGCGCTCAACACGCACGCAGCGCATATCGCACACCGAAGGGTCGCATAGAGCTTTCCGGGTGGGCTCCGGGCGCGCTTTGAACGACGCAAAGCGTACGCGCAATTTTGCACGCGATAAACAATTTTTAAACGGACCGACGCGACTCGCCGTGGCGCACCGCGCGGAACCGTCAAGTGTTCAAACGGTGCGAATGAACAGTGTGATATTTGTTTTTATACAGCCGGCCCTCAGACAGGAGTGGTCCTGGATGTTTCTCCACGGACCGCAATGTGCGTTCGAAATGTCGATGTTCAAATGTGTCCTGCAGTTCACACTATGACGCGCAGTTAACTGCGTTCTTCATCGACCCGCGAGCCAAGTGATCCACCGTCCAGGGTAATTGTTTCGCATATATCTAATTAAAGATAATGCAATACCATTTTTGTGCGTTCAACGTTTGTCACATGCACGTTCGAATGAATGTGCATTAAAGTGGTTACCTTTTCAGAACGCGCGCGGCGAGCTAACGCCTTAGCGCGACTCCAAAAAACCGCTATCGGTACACGCGCGCGCTCACGCTGCGCACTCCACGTTGTCACGGACTCGGGGCGCGGATTTTTACCTTTCTGCGTCCGAGACGGCGGGAACGCGCGACGCCAGCGACGACGTACGACCTTGTCGCAACGGAGGACACAATCGCCCGAGCGCTACGACTGTACGATACGCCATCGCCGACATCGGTGAGCACGGCGGATCCGTCCATCCATCCGTCCATAATATGGACGGACGGACGGTCGGATGGGTATGTTGTGGATTAATGTCTGCGTATTACGAGCGCGAACGCGTCGTGACACACGTTAATGATCCTTCCGCAGGTTCCCCTACGGAAACCTTGTTACGACTTTTACTTCCTCTAAATGATCAAGTTTGGTCAACTTCCCAGCAACGCCGACGGCCGCGAAGCCACCGCGTGTCGGTCCGAAGACCTCACTAAATCATTCAATCGGTAGTAGCGACGGGCGGTGTGTACAAAGGGCAGGGACGTAATCAACGCGAGCTTATGACTCGCGCTTACTAGGAATTCCTCGTTTATGGGGGATAATTGCAAACCCCAATCCCCAGCACGAAGGAGTTTCAACGGGTTGCCCGGGCCTCTAGGCCTGGGAGAACATGCTGATTCCTTCAGTGTAGCGCGCGTGCGGCCCAGGACATCTAAGGGCATCACAGACCTGTTATTGCTCAATCTCGTGTGGCTCGAAGCCGCCGGTCCCTCTAAGAAGAATTTTAATACGTCGCCAGTGAGTTGCACGACCGAAGTCGAGCACACCTAAATGGCGACGCCTATTTAGCAGGCTAGAGTCTCGTTCGTTACCGGAATTAACCAGACAAATCGCTCCACCAACTAAGAACGGCCATGCACCACCACCCACCGAATCAAGAAAGAGCTGTTAATCTGTCAATCCTTCCGGTGTCCGGGCCTGGTGAGATTTCCCGTGTTGAGTCAAATTAAGCCGCAGGCTCCACTCCTGGTGGTGCCCTTCCGTCAATTCCTTTAAGTTTCAGCTTTGCAACCATACTCCCCCCGGAGTCCAAAATCTTTGGTTTCCCGGAAGCTGCCCGCCGAGCCATTGTAGTAACGTCGGCGGATCGCTAGATGACATATTTACGGTTAGAACTAGGGCGGTATCTAATCGCCTTCGAACCTCTAACTTTCGTTCTTGATTGATGAAAACACCTTTGGCAAATGCTTTCGCTGATGTTCGTCTTGCGACGATCCAAGAATTTCACCTCTAACGTCGCAATACGAATGCCCCCAGTTATCCCTATTAATCATTACCTCGGAGTTCTGAAAACCAACAAAATAGAACCGAGATCATATTCTATTATTCCATGCACGAAATATTCAAGCAGCATTTTGAGCCCGCTTTGAGCACTCTAATTTGTTCAAAGTAAAATTGTCGGCCCATCTCGACACTCACTGAAGAGCACCGCGATAGGATTTTGATATTGAACCGGCGTTTTACCGCCGGCTCACCGACGATATGCTCCGCAAACGTGTCAGTATCACCGCGGATGCGGTGCACCGACAGCGCGGCGCACAAATGCAACTACGAGCTTTTTAACCGCAACAATTTTAGTATACGCTATTGGAGCTGGAATTACCGCGGCTGCTGGCACCAGACTTGCCCTCCAATTGTTCCTCGTTAAAATATTTAAAGTGTACTCATTCCGATTACGAGGCCTCGTAAGAGTCCCGTATCGTTATTTTTCGTCACTACCTCCCCGTGCCGGGAGTGGGTAATTTGCGCGCCTGCTGCCTTCCTTGGATGTGGTAGCCGTTTCTCAGGCTCCCTCTCCGGAATCGAACCCTGATTCCCCGTTACCCGTGACAACCATGGTAGTCGCAGAAACTACCATCGAAAGTTGATAAGGCAGACATTTGAAAGATGCGTCGCCGGTACTGGACCATGCGATCGGCAAAAGTTATCCAGATTCATCAAAATTAACGACTTCGGACGCGAGGCCCTCCGTCGATTGGTTTTGATCTAATAAAAGCACTCATCCCATCACTGGTCAGAGTTCTGATTGCATGTATTAGCTCTAGAATTACCACAGTTATCCAAGTAACTGAGTAAGATCTAAGGAACCAAAACTGATATATTGAGCCATTCGCGGTATCGCCTTAATACGGCTTGCACTGAGACATGCATGGCTTAATCTTTGAGACAAGCATATAACTACTGGCAGGATCAACCAGGGAGCTGACAGTCACTCGCGGACGAATGTAGCCGTCGTCGCTCGGACGAGAACACGACACATATCGACGCGGTCGCGGGCGCGTCCGCGTCGAATGATGTTTCGTTTTTGAACTCGTCGTACCTTTTAATATTGTACGCTCTTTGTTTTCGATGGTTCGTGCAGCGTCAACGGAGTATCTCATCCGATTGTCGCAACGATCCAACGAGAGAGTGTGCGCGCGATTTACTAATAGCGCAACTCCGAATTGGATGGTTCACGGCGAGACAATTTAAGATTCACGTTTCATTATTATCTTTTAACACAAACGCGAACACTGAAAACAGATTCAGCCCGGTGTTTGAGAGACGTCGTCCTTGGCGTTAATTTTTATAGCGCCTTATAGAGGACCGTCGCCATAGGCGACGTGCAATTCATTTGTAGGATCGATACGTGAACCGAGACGAGTTTAAACAATCGCATCGGTCGATCCGCACTGTTCAATAAAATGTTCAACGTTCGAAAAGTCCCACGGCGCAACGTGGAAGCGCGCGTTGTTGTGTTAATCGTGACATCGCGACGAATTGTAAAGTTCGACACAAAATCCACTCGAAACACCACCAACACGAGAGTGCGCACACTACGCGTGAAACCATCGAACGAACTCTTGTATGCGGCATGCAGTCCGTTGTCGAAGTCGGTCAGTCTGTGTCAGCAGGCGGCAGTTATCCGCCGCCCGTTCAGTCTCACCGCGCCGACAACGCACTACACGTCGCCCGCCCCATGTGTATGCGGCGCTCCTGTTATGACGCGTGGCAGACGGAGCGACAACATATGAACATATGATAGTCCGTCGGTGGTTCGGTCCGGTGGGGTGACGATGGTCGCCGGTGGGGGTGGGCTAGCCCTGGGGGGTGCGGGGGAGAGTGGGGGGAGGGGGTTTGGGGGGGGGGGGTGTAGGGGGGGGGGTTCGCCGGTTGGGGTTCGTCGGCCGACTTTGCTGCTGCCGCTGCTGCGTCTACCGCGTTATTATTATTATTATTATTATTTTCTGTTTTGGTTTTTTTGATTTCCAAAAAAAAAAAATTTTTTTTTTTTTTTTTAATTTTTTCATTCCCCTCTTGTCCATACACCTTTTTAACTTTATTTGCGTATCGTATTAGTCAGATCGTGACGTGACAGTTTGTGCGCTACTCTCAGTACAGAGTTAAATAATTTCTCAATATAATAGCATAATACAAGAGCCACCTTTGAAAAAATACATACGGTCTCACTTTTTTGAAATACGTTCAAAACATTGTAAATTATTAAAACAAAAGAGTATAATATGAATTAAACGGAGGTATATGTATGGGAATATGTTATTATTATTATTACATATAAAACATTGTCTAGTATTTTAGTTTTTTAGAATAGGTTCGATTTAGAAATTGAAAAGTGATCTCGGAAAAGCAACGCGATCATTGAACGTAAGAAATATTAGCGAACCGGCGCACATGTCATCGTAATAAAAGATAATAAAAGAGAACGGTAGTTAGGTAGCAGTTGGCATTTGGCAGCAGTTGGTAGGAACGTGACGTAGTACGTGACGGGTAGGTAACACGCGTTAGTGGCCTGTATGGGGTAGTATATGGACGCTATATAATTGTGACGTTCGGTGTCGTCCGTCGGTCTGCGCGCGGTGGGTGTTGTACAAACTACGTGGCGGGGTGTTCGTGTATCGAAAGATAGACCCAACGGGCAACGTCAAACGCGGGGGGTGTTCGTGTATAGTGTCTTTTTAACTTTATTTGCGTATTTCTTTGTATTATTAGTCAGATCGTGACGTGACAGTTTGTGCGCTACTCTCAGTATAGAATTGAATAATTTCTCAATATAATAGCATAATACGTACGGAATCGAGGAACGATCTCACTTTTTTGAAATACGTTGAAAATATTGTGACTATATAAAACAAAAGAGTATAATATGAATTAAACGGAGGCATATGTATGGGAATATGTTATTATTATTTTTTATTTTTATTTATTTAACACATATAACATTGTCTATTATATTTGGTCAGAAGAGGTTCGATTTAGAAATTGAAAAGTGATCTCGGAGAAGCAACGCGATGGTTGAACGTAAGAAATATGAATATTGTGTACAAGTGTGGAGCGCATTATTAGCGTACCGGCGCACATGTGATCGTAATAAAAGATAATAAAAAAAAAAAAAAAACAGACGGTAGTTAGGTAGGCAGCAGTTGGTAGGAACGTGACGTACGGGTAAGGTAGGTAATTGTGACTTTCGGTGTCGTCCGTCGTTCTGCGCGCGGTGGGTGTTGTACAAACTACGTGGCGGGGTGTTCGTGTATCGAATGAGTAATCTCCACCAACGGGCAACGGCAAAAGCGGGGGGGTGTTCGTGTATTGATTTTTAGGGCCAGCCACGCGAACATTTTTATTTCGATGGAACGACATG
>NW_027332229.1:3516933-3521933 GCF_041222505.1 Epargyreus clarus | reverse complement strand
CCTTTCTGCGTCCGAGACGGCGGGAACGCGCGACGCCAGCGACGACGTACGACCTTGTCGCAACGGAGGACACAATCGCCCGAGCGCTACGACTGTACGATACGCCATCGCCGACATCGGTGAGCACGGCGGATCCGTCCATCCATCCGTCCATAATATGGACGGACGGACGGTCGGATGGGTATGTTGTGGATTAATGTCTGCGTATTACGAGCGCGAACGCGTCGTGACACACGTTAATGATCCTTCCGCAGGTTCCCCTACGGAAACCTTGTTACGACTTTTACTTCCTCTAAATGATCAAGTTTGGTCAACTTCCCAGCAACGCCGACGGCCGCGAAGCCACCGCGTGTCGGTCCGAAGACCTCACTAAATCATTCAATCGGTAGTAGCGACGGGCGGTGTGTACAAAGGGCAGGGACGTAATCAACGCGAGCTTATGACTCGCGCTTACTAGGAATTCCTCGTTTATGGGGGATAATTGCAAACCCCAATCCCCAGCACGAAGGAGTTTCAACGGGTTGCCCGGGCCTCTAGGCCTGGGAGAACATGCTGATTCCTTCAGTGTAGCGCGCGTGCGGCCCAGGACATCTAAGGGCATCACAGACCTGTTATTGCTCAATCTCGTGTGGCTCGAAGCCGCCGGTCCCTCTAAGAAGAATTTTAATACGTCGCCAGTGAGTTGCACGACCGAAGTCGAGCACACCTAAATGGCGACGCCTATTTAGCAGGCTAGAGTCTCGTTCGTTACCGGAATTAACCAGACAAATCGCTCCACCAACTAAGAACGGCCATGCACCACCACCCACCGAATCAAGAAAGAGCTGTTAATCTGTCAATCCTTCCGGTGTCCGGGCCTGGTGAGATTTCCCGTGTTGAGTCAAATTAAGCCGCAGGCTCCACTCCTGGTGGTGCCCTTCCGTCAATTCCTTTAAGTTTCAGCTTTGCAACCATACTCCCCCCGGAGTCCAAAATCTTTGGTTTCCCGGAAGCTGCCCGCCGAGCCATTGTAGTAACGTCGGCGGATCGCTAGATGACATATTTACGGTTAGAACTAGGGCGGTATCTAATCGCCTTCGAACCTCTAACTTTCGTTCTTGATTGATGAAAACACCTTTGGCAAATGCTTTCGCTGATGTTCGTCTTGCGACGATCCAAGAATTTCACCTCTAACGTCGCAATACGAATGCCCCCAGTTATCCCTATTAATCATTACCTCGGAGTTCTGAAAACCAACAAAATAGAACCGAGATCATATTCTATTATTCCATGCACGAAATATTCAAGCAGCATTTTGAGCCCGCTTTGAGCACTCTAATTTGTTCAAAGTAAAATTGTCGGCCCATCTCGACACTCACTGAAGAGCACCGCGATAGGATTTTGATATTGAACCGGCGTTTTACCGCCGGCTCACCGACGATATGCTCCGCAAACGTGTCAGTATCACCGCGGATGCGGTGCACCGACAGCGCGGCGCACAAATGCAACTACGAGCTTTTTAACCGCAACAATTTTAGTATACGCTATTGGAGCTGGAATTACCGCGGCTGCTGGCACCAGACTTGCCCTCCAATTGTTCCTCGTTAAAATATTTAAAGTGTACTCATTCCGATTACGAGGCCTCGTAAGAGTCCCGTATCGTTATTTTTCGTCACTACCTCCCCGTGCCGGGAGTGGGTAATTTGCGCGCCTGCTGCCTTCCTTGGATGTGGTAGCCGTTTCTCAGGCTCCCTCTCCGGAATCGAACCCTGATTCCCCGTTACCCGTGACAACCATGGTAGTCGCAGAAACTACCATCGAAAGTTGATAAGGCAGACATTTGAAAGATGCGTCGCCGGTACTGGACCATGCGATCGGCAAAAGTTATCCAGATTCATCAAAATTAACGACTTCGGACGCGAGGCCCTCCGTCGATTGGTTTTGATCTAATAAAAGCACTCATCCCATCACTGGTCAGAGTTCTGATTGCATGTATTAGCTCTAGAATTACCACAGTTATCCAAGTAACTGAGTAAGATCTAAGGAACCAAAACTGATATATTGAGCCATTCGCGGTATCGCCTTAATACGGCTTGCACTGAGACATGCATGGCTTAATCTTTGAGACAAGCATATAACTACTGGCAGGATCAACCAGGGAGCTGACAGTCACTCGCGGACGAATGTAGCCGTCGTCGCTCGGACGAGAACACGACACATATCGACGCGGTCGCGGGCGCGTCCGCGTCGAATGATGTTTCGTTTTTGAACTCGTCGTACCTTTTAATATTGTACGCTCTTTGTTTTCGATGGTTCGTGCAGCGTCAACGGAGTATCTCATCCGATTGTCGCAACGATCCAACGAGAGAGTGTGCGCGCGATTTACTAATAGCGCAACTCCGAATTGGATGGTTCACGGCGAGACAATTTAAGATTCACGTTTCATTATTATCTTTTAACACAAACGCGAACACTGAAAACAGATTCAGCCCGGTGTTTGAGAGACGTCGTCCTTGGCGTTAATTTTTATAGCGCCTTATAGAGGACCGTCGCCATAGGCGACGTGCAATTCATTTGTAGGATCGATACGTGAACCGAGACGAGTTTAAACAATCGCATCGGTCGATCCGCACTGTTCAATAAAATGTTCAACGTTCGAAAAGTCCCACGGCGCAACGTGGAAGCGCGCGTTGTTGTGTTAATCGTGACATCGCGACGAATTGTAAAGTTCGACACAAAATCCACTCGAAACACCACCAACACGAGAGTGCGCACACTACGCGTGAAACCATCGAACGAACTCTTGTATGCGGCATGCAGTCCGTTGTCGAAGTCGGTCAGTCTGTGTCAGCAGGCGGCAGTTATCCGCCGCCCGTTCAGTCTCACCGCGCCGACAACGCACTACACGTCGCCCGCCCCATGTGTATGCGGCGCTCCTGTTATGACGCGTGGCAGACGGAGCGACAACATATGAACATATGATAGTCCGTCGGTGGTTCGGTCCGGTGGGGTGACGATGGTCGCCGGTGGGGGTGGGCTAGCCCTGGGGGGTGCGGGGGAGAGTGGGGGGAGGGGGTTTGGGGGGGGGGGGGTGTAGGGGGGGGGGTTCGCCGGTTGGGGTTCGTCGGCCGACTTTGCTGCTGCCGCTGCTGCGTCTACCGCGTTATTATTATTATTATTATTATTTTCTGTTTTGGTTTTTTTGATTTCCAAAAAAAAAAAATTTTTTTTTTTTTTTTTTAATTTTTTCATTCCCCTCTTGTCCATACACCTTTTTAACTTTATTTGCGTATCGTATTAGTCAGATCGTGACGTGACAGTTTGTGCGCTACTCTCAGTACAGAGTTAAATAATTTCTCAATATAATAGCATAATACAAGAGCCACCTTTGAAAAAATACATACGGTCTCACTTTTTTGAAATACGTTCAAAACATTGTAAATTATTAAAACAAAAGAGTATAATATGAATTAAACGGAGGTATATGTATGGGAATATGTTATTATTATTATTACATATAAAACATTGTCTAGTATTTTAGTTTTTTAGAATAGGTTCGATTTAGAAATTGAAAAGTGATCTCGGAAAAGCAACGCGATCATTGAACGTAAGAAATATTAGCGAACCGGCGCACATGTCATCGTAATAAAAGATAATAAAAGAGAACGGTAGTTAGGTAGCAGTTGGCATTTGGCAGCAGTTGGTAGGAACGTGACGTAGTACGTGACGGGTAGGTAACACGCGTTAGTGGCCTGTATGGGGTAGTATATGGACGCTATATAATTGTGACGTTCGGTGTCGTCCGTCGGTCTGCGCGCGGTGGGTGTTGTACAAACTACGTGGCGGGGTGTTCGTGTATCGAAAGATAGACCCAACGGGCAACGTCAAACGCGGGGGGTGTTCGTGTATAGTGTCTTTTTAACTTTATTTGCGTATTTCTTTGTATTATTAGTCAGATCGTGACGTGACAGTTTGTGCGCTACTCTCAGTATAGAATTGAATAATTTCTCAATATAATAGCATAATACGTACGGAATCGAGGAACGATCTCACTTTTTTGAAATACGTTGAAAATATTGTGACTATATAAAACAAAAGAGTATAATATGAATTAAACGGAGGCATATGTATGGGAATATGTTATTATTATTTTTTATTTTTATTTATTTAACACATATAACATTGTCTATTATATTTCGGCGTCGGAATTCCTCCACCAGCTCTGGGGTGAGCTGGCGGTACTCCATCCCCTAATCTAAACTACTCTAAAGCGATTAAAATGTCCAAAATAATAAAATAAAATAAAAGTAAAAACAAAGAAATGAAATAGAAAACTGATATTGATGAACCAAATAAACAAAAGAGTCAAAGGAAAAACACAGTCAAAAAAAAAAACTACACTAAAACAAAAATGTCTAAAGACTAAATTGTCTATAGACAGACAGTCTTGCCTGTCGTGTGCGGCAACACTAGCGCGCGTCGGGCGTGTGCTGTCACCCGAGCGCAGTGACAGATGACAACTGCCAAGTGGCGGCTGTCACTGACAGCGTCACCGACCACGTGCGCCCACGTGCTAACCTAATAACTATTTATTAACCTAAAATAGTCCACTTATTTAATAATTAAAATAATTTAACCTATTCTAAACCTAAACTAACACAGCAAAAGTCATAATACGTAAGGAGTTCGTGTATACTAGTTCTTAAAAATAATAAAAGAGTACCTCAGGGTCTCGGGGGTTGAAAACCTCACCCTTGGGGGATGATGCCACCACTCCGTGTACACCACACAACACACACACAATGTTTTATAGCACAATAACAGTTACAGATAACTTTAATATTCGCAAAGAAACGCGGGGTAATCACTCGGAGCGCACGAAACACGTCCGCACAGTGCGACGACCGGCGACCGAGTAGATAGGGACAGTGGGAATCTCGTTAATCCATTCATGCGCGTCACTAATTAGATGACGAGGCATTTGGCTACCTTAAGAGAGTCATAGTTACTCCCGCCGTTTA
>NW_027332229.1:3499433-3511933 GCF_041222505.1 Epargyreus clarus | reverse complement strand
TACGCTATTGGAGCTGGAATTACCGCGGCTGCTGGCACCAGACTTGCCCTCCAATTGTTCCTCGTTAAAATATTTAAAGTGTACTCATTCCGATTACGAGGCCTCGTAAGAGTCCCGTATCGTTATTTTTCGTCACTACCTCCCCGTGCCGGGAGTGGGTAATTTGCGCGCCTGCTGCCTTCCTTGGATGTGGTAGCCGTTTCTCAGGCTCCCTCTCCGGAATCGAACCCTGATTCCCCGTTACCCGTGACAACCATGGTAGTCGCAGAAACTACCATCGAAAGTTGATAAGGCAGACATTTGAAAGATGCGTCGCCGGTACTGGACCATGCGATCGGCAAAAGTTATCCAGATTCATCAAAATTAACGACTTCGGACGCGAGGCCCTCCGTCGATTGGTTTTGATCTAATAAAAGCACTCATCCCATCACTGGTCAGAGTTCTGATTGCATGTATTAGCTCTAGAATTACCACAGTTATCCAAGTAACTGAGTAAGATCTAAGGAACCAAAACTGATATATTGAGCCATTCGCGGTATCGCCTTAATACGGCTTGCACTGAGACATGCATGGCTTAATCTTTGAGACAAGCATATAACTACTGGCAGGATCAACCAGGGAGCTGACAGTCACTCGCGGACGAATGTAGCCGTCGTCGCTCGGACGAGAACACGACACATATCGACGCGGTCGCGGGCGCGTCCGCGTCGAATGATGTTTCGTTTTTGAACTCGTCGTACCTTTTAATATTGTACGCTCTTTGTTTTCGATGGTTCGTGCAGCGTCAACGGAGTATCTCATCCGATTGTCGCAACGATCCAACGAGAGAGTGTGCGCGCGATTTACTAATAGCGCAACTCCGAATTGGATGGTTCACGGCGAGACAATTTAAGATTCACGTTTCATTATTATCTTTTAACACAAACGCGAACACTGAAAACAGATTCAGCCCGGTGTTTGAGAGACGTCGTCCTTGGCGTTAATTTTTATAGCGCCTTATAGAGGACCGTCGCCATAGGCGACGTGCAATTCATTTGTAGGATCGATACGTGAACCGAGACGAGTTTAAACAATCGCATCGGTCGATCCGCACTGTTCAATAAAATGTTCAACGTTCGAAAAGTCCCACGGCGCAACGTGGAAGCGCGCGTTGTTGTGTTAATCGTGACATCGCGACGAATTGTAAAGTTCGACACAAAATCCACTCGAAACACCACCAACACGAGAGTGCGCACACTACGCGTGAAACCATCGAACGAACTCTTGTATGCGGCATGCAGTCCGTTGTCGAAGTCGGTCAGTCTGTGTCAGCAGGCGGCAGTTATCCGCCGCCCGTTCAGTCTCACCGCGCCGACAACGCACTACACGTCGCCCGCCCCATGTGTATGCGGCGCTCCTGTTATGACGCGTGGCAGACGGAGCGACAACATATGAACATATGATAGTCCGTCGGTGGTTCGGTCCGGTGGGGTGACGATGGTCGCCGGTGGGGGTGGGCTAGCCCTGGGGGGTGCGGGGGAGAGTGGGGGGGAGGGGGTTTGGGGGGGGGGTGTAGGGGGGGGGGTTCGCCGGTTGGGGTTCGTCGGCCGACTTTGCTGCTGCCGCTGCTGCGTCTACCGCGTTATTATTATTATTATTATTATTTTCTGTTTTGGTTTTTTTGATTTCCAAAAAAAAAAAATTTTTTTTTTTTTTTTAATTTTTTCATTCCCCTCTTGTCCATACACCTTTTTAACTTTATTTGCGTATCGTATTAGTCAGATCGTGACGTGACAGTTTGTGCGCTACTCTCAGTACAGAGTTAAATAATTTCTCAATATAATAGCATAATACAAGAGCCACCTTTGAAAAAATACATACGGTCTCACTTTTTTGAAATACGTTCAAAACATTGTAAATTATTAAAACAAAAGAGTATAATATGAATTAAACGGAGGTATATGTATGGGAATATGTTATTATTATTATTACATATAAAACATTGTCTAGTATTTTAGTTTTTTAGAATAGGTTCGATTTAGAAATTGAAAAGTGATCTCGGAAAAGCAACGCGATCATTGAACGTAAGAAATATTAGCGAACCGGCGCACATGTCATCGTAATAAAAGATAATAAAAGAGAACGGTAGTTAGGTAGCAGTTGGCATTTGGCAGCAGTTGGTAGGAACGTGACGTAGTACGTGACGGGTAGGTAACACGCGTTAGTGGCCTGTATGGGGTAGTATATGGACGCTATATAATTGTGACGTTCGGTGTCGTCCGTCGGTCTGCGCGCGGTGGGTGTTGTACAAACTACGTGGCGGGGTGTTCGTGTATCGAAAGATAGACCCAACGGGCAACGTCAAACGCGGGGGGTGTTCGTGTATAGTGTCTTTTTAACTTTATTTGCGTATTTCTTTGTATTATTAGTCAGATCGTGACGTGACAGTTTGTGCGCTACTCTCAGTATAGAATTGAATAATTTCTCAATATAATAGCATAATACGTACGGAATCGAGGAACGATCTCACTTTTTTGAAATACGTTGAAAATATTGTGACTATATAAAACAAAAGAGTATAATATGAATTAAACGGAGGCATATGTATGGGAATATGTTATTATTATTTTTTATTTTTATTTATTTAACACATATAACATTGTCTATTATATTTGGTCAGAAGAGGTTCGATTTAGAAATTGAAAAGTGATCTCGGAGAAGCAACGCGATGGTTGAACGTAAGAAATATGAATATTGTGTACAAGTGTGGAGCGCATTATTAGCGTACCGGCGCACATGTGATCGTAATAAAAGATAATAAAAAAAAAAAAAAAACAGACGGTAGTTAGGTAGGCAGCAGTTGGTAGGAACGTGACGTACGGGTAAGGTAGGTAATTGTGACTTTCGGTGTCGTCCGTCGGTCTGCGCGCGGTGGGTGTTGTACAAACTACGTGGCGGGGTGTTCGTGTATCGAATGAGTAATCTCCACCAACGGGCAACGGCAAAAGCGGGGGGGTGTTCGTGTATTGATTTTTAGGGCCAGCCACGCGAACATTTTTATTTCGATGGAACGACATGGAGGGATTAATTAATATGGAGGGGTCGACACGAACGGGCGAGTTCGTGTATTGAAAAGATTATAAATAATATTCATAATACAATATTATGTATGAACGACACACTATCGCCGTATCAAATGATACAACGATAGTATATAGATAATATACACTACGTGTACACTACGTACGTACGCACGCATTGTACGTATCCATCGACATACGATAAACATATATTATCTCAATCATTATAACAAATAATGATACGACACGTCCTCGGACGAATCACCTGGCGTAGGGCTGAGTCTCAACAGATCGCAGCACGACGCTGCTCTACCGAGCACAACACCCCGCCAGGAACGTAAGTCGTCTACAGACTATTCCGAGCCCCGACATCGAACTGAGGTAAATTCGGACCTTCGGTGCCGTGATGCACGCGTTAAAACCGACCGCATCGATCACCGGGATCCAAATGGGCTTCGACGTCGCACCTTACGAATAAAGCGCGACTAGTAAAGTCACATTGTTTAGAGCCTCCCGACTCTCGGGGCTCCACAGTGAGCATATCCTTGCCGGATTCGGCTAGGCTGGCTTCGGCCTTAGAGGCGTTCAGGCATAATCCCGCGGATGGTAGCTTCGCACCACCGGCCGCTCGGCCGAGTGCATGAACCAAATGTCCGAAACTGCGGTTCCTCTCGTACTGAGCAGTATTACTATCGCAACGACGAGCCATCAGTAGGGTAAAACTAACCTGTCTCACGACGGTCTAAACCCAGCTCACGTTCCCTTTTGATGGGTGAACAATCCAACGCTTGGCGAATTTTGCTTCGCAATGATAGGAAGAGCCGACATCGAAGGATCAAAAAGCAACGTCGCTATGAACGCTTGGCCGCCACAAGCCAGTTATCCCTGTGGTAACTTTTCTGGCACCTCTTGCTAAAAACTCTTTATACTAAAGGATCGATAGGCCGTGCTTTCGCAGTCCCTATGCGTACTGAACATCTGGATCAAGCCAGCTTTTGCCCTTTTGCTCCACGCGAGGTTTCTGTCCTCGCTGAGCTGGCCTTAGGACACCTGCGTTATTCTTTGACAGATGTACCGCCCCAGTCAAACTCCCCGCCTGGCAGTGTCCTCGAACCGGATCACGCGGGAGTTGTAAGGCGACGAGCGTTGCCGCCACGACGCCACTCTGCACGCTTGGAACGAAACACCGTGCGCCCGCCGATATAATCGACCGCGCACCGCTTCCGCCCAACCGAGTAAGTAATGAAACAATGAAAGTAGTGGTTTTTCAGCGACGACCGCGAACGATCTCCCACTTATGCTACACCTCTCATGTCTCCTTACAATGCCAGACTAGAGTCAAGCTCAACAGGGTCTTCTTTCCCCGCTGATTCTCCCAAGCCCGTTCCCTTGGCTGTGGTTTCGCTAGATAGTAGATAGGGACACTCACCCACCACCTTCCCATGGCCCTCTCAACCTTCCGGTTATACGGGCCGAAACAACGGGAGAACACGCCGATGTATGAATACACGGCGTGTCTTATCTCCCTACAAAGCTCGTATCGAGCCGCTCATTCTGAGCTGGTCCCAGCGCCGCTCACCCGTCTTGGGATGGACGCCACTCCACAGCCTCGGACGCCGGCCGCGCGTGCCCTGTCTTCGCGTTCCCGCCCCTGCCTGTCTTTGTGCCAGCTTCGGGCGAAACTGCGCAGTCTACGGAAGTTAGCCTCGGAGGCGACGAGGTCGCCGTAGTAAACTGGTCCCGCCTCGCCGCGAGTCAGTCCATTCAGCATTCGTTCTCTATACTCGTCATACAGGGGGCACTCCCAGAGCACATGATGCAGATCTTCATCAGCCAACCCGCAGTAACATTCGCTCACCTCACTCAGCCTCATGTCGTACAGTCTCTTCCGAAAACATCCATGCCCACTCAGGATCTGCGAGGTTTCATAGTCCGGCTCGACCCAGCTTGCGCTGAGACGGGCCGCCACGTCCGGGAAGAATCGAAAAGTGGTCCTTCCTTTCTCCTCGCTTTCCCACCGCCGCTGCCACTGGGCAACGACATCCGCCGTGATTGCCTCTCGCTGTTCCCGAGTGTCCTCTTCGGCCGCGGACTTACGCACCTCATCCAGTCGGCCCGCGCGGCTCACCTCGAGGTCGGCCGGCAGCACGCCCGCCAGGACCGGCAGCGCCGCTGTGCTGGTAGAGCGGTACGCCTTGGTGAGCAGGACTAACGCCGAGCGCTGGGTTCTCAACAACGCACCCCTGACCACATACTGGGTCACGCGCTCGTGCCATATGGCCGCCGCGTATGTCACGGTGGCCACGTATGTGCCTCTGTACATTAGCTTCAAACTAGGGTATCGAATTCCCCACGAGGACGCCGATACTCGTGACATCTTACCGAAGCAAGACGTCGCCCTTTCCCCGATCGATACCGCGTGCTTGGCGAATGATAAGGACGAGTCCAACACCACACCCAGCAGTGTGGCCGAGTCCACGCTCCTGACCGAGGCGCCGTCCATGCGGATGGTAGGCGGACGTTTAAACTTGCCCCGGATGGTGATGTGGGCGGACTTGGTGGGCGAGAACGCTAGGCGATTCCTGGCCCCCCAGTCCCTGACGAAATCCAGAGCAGCGGAGGCCTTCGCCTCGATGCTAGCCCTGGAGTCCGCCTCGATCAGGATCGAGACATCGTCGGCGTACGCCACAAAGCTGGAGCCCGAAGGAATTGGCAGACTCAGCAAGTCGTCAACAAGCACGTTCCAGAGCGCGGGACCCAGCACCGAGCCCTGTGGGCATCCCATCGTGGAGGCCTTCCACATCACCTGGTTTCCCACAAACAGGCCTATCCGACGGTCAGTAAAGTAGTCCGCCAACATCCGATAGATGTTCGGCGGACAGCCCCCTCTCTTGGATTTCAGCAGTATCATGGGCCACCATGCGTTGTCGAAGGCGCCCGATATGTCCAGCATAACCAGCTCGACGTATTTGTTGGTTGATGTCCTGGCCACCTGCAGGATACGCTGTAGGGCGGTCACTGTGGACCGACCCCGAGTGAAGCCGTGCTGGCAGTCGGAGAGTCCAGTGGTAATCTCTGGTGCCGTCTTCAGGAGAACGCGTTCTAAAATCTTGCCAAGGATCGGTAGCAGCGTTATTGGCCGGTAAGCCTTGGGGTCATGCAACGGTTTGTCGTTTCCCTTCGGCAGCACCAGCAGCCTTCCATCTTTCCATACCTGGGGGAAAATCCCCTCAATCACGCACTTACGCATCAGTTCAGTCACTTCCGAGCTTGCAGCCTTCCACGTTTCTTTTATAATCTTCGCGGTCAGGCCGTCGATTCCCGGTGCAGTGTTGGGCAAGTCCCTGACTATGTCCTGCACGGCCCGCACCGTCGGCGGGGCCGCGTCGCGGCCGGAGGGCAGACACGCCGCGAGAATCCGCACTTGCCGGTGGTAGCCGGTATCCGTCTCTGGCCGGTCGTCCGGACAGAGGGCGTACACCAGACTGTGCATAGCTTCCTCGGTGTTTCCGGGGAAGCCCTCCGCGTATCTGACCCCGGACACGACGTTTCCCGGTGGGCGTCTGCGACCGGAAGCGACCCGGTAGGCAAGACCCCACGGATCCTCGTTTCCGGTCTCAGCCACATCCCTCATAAACTGTTGTTCAGTTTCAGTCATCCGTCGTCTATATATACTGCGAGCCTCATGGAAGTCCTTCCGGGCCTTCTCTTCCACAGCCCCCCCCCGTTTCCGGGTCTGCTGCCATTTCCGTCGTCGATTATACTGTATTTTCCGCAGGCGGTCCAGTTCACTCGTCCACCATTCATAGCCCGTCTCCCTGTCGCGCTCTCGTCTCGGGCCTAGGCACTCACACGCTGTCTTATCTATAATATCCGTGAAGTCCTTACATACCTCGGAGGCAGGTTTGCTCCAGTTAAGCCGTCCCACACGTTCGTGGATGCCCGAGCGGAAACGGTCCCAGTCCACACCGCGCACCCGGAACCGCCTCAGCGCTCCCGCAGACTCCGCCGGTGGAGGTGTGGTGTCGGCGCCTATAGAGTATGTTATAAGTCTGTGGTCGCTGCTACTGGCCTCCTCGTGTACTCTCCAGTTGCTGGTGTTGACCCCTCTGGTCGAGGCCGTCACGTCGATGTTGGACTCCCCGCCACTGTCACCACAGAAGGTCGACGGCTGGTTCGGTATGTTGTGTATAATTAGACCACGTGCAGCAATGAAGTCTTCCATTCTAGACCTTCTGTGGCTGGCTTCGGGTCCGCGTCCGATCGTTTGTTCCGGCCTACAAAACCAGAGGGGAGAGTGGGCATTGGTATCCACTCCTATCAGGACCCTCTGTCCTCGCAGTTGGTCCAGCAGCAGCTCCAGGGGTCCCAGGTGTACTTCAATGTCATCCTTATACTGGAAGTACGCCGACACCAAATATAGGTCCAGGGACGGGACGTGGCACACCATCAGGTGTTGCGTGCAGTGCTGGTGCAGGACCGCGCACGGGAGTCGGGCATTGGGGATGAAAAATCCCGCTTTCCCCGTGCGTAGGTGTTTTATGATGTGTTCTGCGTCATACGGCTCCTGCACCAGCACGATGTCCAGATTGTGTTCTGCGGCCACCGCGGGTAATTCCTTGGTGGCCGCCGCGGAGCCTGCCAGGTTTATTTGGCCTACCCGGAGCTTATCCATACTTGGTTATCTCAACGCTCCGGGCCTCCGCGTACTGGCGTGCAGGGCACTCCTTCGCCATTGTCTTATGCCCGCCTGCCTCCTTGCGCCCGAACTTCTTGCAGGTCGCGCAGCACACCTGCGGTGGGTCGCACTCCGTGCCGCGGTGGCCTGTCTCGCCGCACTTACTGCACGTAGGCTGGGCGGCCTTACAGTACTTCTCCGGGTGGCCGAACTGCTGGCATTTGTTGCAGCAGGTGACCGCCACATAGTCAGACGCCTCTGCCACCTGCCATCCGATATATACCACTTCCTCGCTTAGGAGGAAGCGGCGGAGGCTAGGGGAGCACTGCAGCACGTATGTGGCAGTCCTGCCTGTTGGCCTTCCTTTCTTGAAGGCCACCCGCATATCCTTTCCCACTCGCTCCGCTGTCCACTCGGCGTGACCACCGCGACTTGCCTGCTCCGCAATGCTGCTGACCAGCTCCTCCGGCTTGGTGTCATTCTCCACGTTGCGGAGCGCGACGTAGGGCTGCCTTCTCGCAGGCTCTGTGACCCGCAGGGTCTTGGGAGCAGCCTCCTTCAGCTTCCGGGCGTCCTCGGCCGTAGAGGTCCGCACGACGACGCCGGCGTTCCCCACCTTCCTCACCTGTTGGACCTGGATACCCAGATCCTTAGGGTTGATGGCCGTCTTCAGCGCAGCCTTTGTCTCCTCTGCCGTCTTCAGCTTGTCAGCTTCGGCCTCGGTGGGGTAGAAGGCCACCACTGCTGACTCTCCATGCGGGATGGGGATGGGTGCCGCGCGCTTATCCAATTTCAGCGCCCTTGCGTAGTCCGGCTTCGCAACCACAGCCGGCGTCGGTGCTTGCACCTGGCGGCCCAGTGCCGACTGCTGCATGGCCACTATCTTTTTGGTGGCCACAAGCTCAGCCTCCACAAGCGCCTTCTCCGCGTCAGCCAGCCTCAGTTCTAGGACGCCAATGACAGCTAGGATATCCTGGCCATGCCCGCTGATGCTCGTTTTGTCGGCCATATTTAACTTGTTCGAGGCCGATGCCACGGTCATGATTCCCTTGACCGCCAGGTGCACGGAGTTCAATAGCTCCTCCTTTGACTCGCCGAAGATGGGGTCCTTCTCCTGGTCCCTCGCTGGCTGCGCGCTGCTGCTGGGGCCATGGTCCCATAGTCCCCCTAGCGGCGGTACCTCCTCTCTAGCGGCGCTCCTCACCAGGCGTCGGCGAACCGGTTCCGGGATATCCTCCGGTGATGGTAACGGCCGCTTGCTAGAGCCCGACGGTGCCGGCTGATCCAGCATCTCAATAGTTTCCTGAGCCCGGACCTGGCTGAATGAGTGCGGCGGGGTCCGAGCCAAGGATTGGCGCGGCATGAACGCCTCTGCGCCACGCTCCAGCTGCCGCAGGAATTCGCGCTCCTGCTCGATCTTCTCCTCACTGCGGCGTCGGAATTCCTCCACCAGCTCTGGGGTGAGCTGGCGGTACTCCATCCCCTAATCTAAACTACTCTAAAGCGATTAAAATGTCCAAAATAATAAAATAAAATAAAAGTAAAAACAAAGAAATGAAATAGAAAACTGATATTGATGAACCAAATAAACAAAAGAGTCAAAGGAAAAACACAGTCAAAAAAAAAAACTACACTAAAACAAAAATGTCTAAAGACTAAATTGTCTATAGACAGACAGTCTTGCCTGTCGTGTGCGGCAACACTAGCGCGCGTCGGGCGTGTGCTGTCACCCGAGCGCAGTGACAGATGACAACTGCCAAGTGGCGGCTGTCACTGACAGCGTCACCGACCACGTGCGCCCACGTGCTAACCTAATAACTATTTATTAACCTAAAATAGTCCACTTATTTAATAATTAAAATAATTTAACCTATTCTAAACCTAAACTAACACAGCAAAAGTCATAATACGTAAGGAGTTCGTGTATACTAGTTCTTAAAAATAATAAAAGAGTACCTCAGGGTCTCGGGGGTTGAAAACCTCACCCTTGGGGGATGATGCCACCACTCCGTGTACACCACACAACACACACACAATGTTTTATAGCACAATAACAGTTACAGATAACTTTAATATTCGCAAAGAAACGCGGGGTAATCACTCGGAGCGCACGAAACACGTCCGCACAGTGCGACGACCGGCGACCGAGTAGATAGGGACACTCACCCACCACCTTCCCATGGCCCTCTCAACCTTCCGGTTATACGGGCCGAAACAACGGGAGAACACGCCGATGTATGAATACACGGCGTGTCTTATCTCCCTACAAAGCTCGTATCGAGCCGCTCATTCTGAGCTGGTCCCAGCGCCGCTCACCCGTCTTGGGATGGACGCCACTCCACAGCCTCGGACGCCGGCCGCGCGTGCCCTGTCTTCGCGTTCCCGCCCCTGCCTGTCTTTGTGCCAGCTTCGGGCGAAACTGCGCAGTCTACGGAAGTTAGCCTCGGAGGCGACGAGGTCGCCGTAGTAAACTGGTCCCGCCTCGCCGCGAGTCAGTCCATTCAGCATTCGTTCTCTATACTCGTCATACAGGGGGCACTCCCAGAGCACATGATGCAGATCTTCATCAGCCAACCCGCAGTAACATTCGCTCACCTCACTCAGCCTCATGTCGTACAGTCTCTTCCGAAAACATCCATGCCCACTCAGGATCTGCGAGGTTTCATAGTCCGGCTCGACCCAGCTTGCGCTGAGACGGGCCGCCACGTCCGGGAAGAATCGAAAAGTGGTCCTTCCTTTCTCCTCGCTTTCCCACCGCCGCTGCCACTGGGCAACGACATCCGCCGTGATTGCCTCTCGCTGTTCCCGAGTGTCCTCTTCGGCCGCGGACTTACGCACCTCATCCAGTCGGCCCGCGCGGCTCACCTCGAGGTCGGCCGGCAGCACGCCCGCCAGGACCGGCAGCGCCGCTGTGCTGGTAGAGCGGTACGCCTTGGTGAGCAGGACTAACGCCGAGCGCTGGGTTCTCAACAACGCACCCCTGACCACATACTGGGTCACGCGCTCGTGCCATATGGCCGCCGCGTATGTCACGGTGGCCACGTATGTGCCTCTGTACATTAGCTTCAAACTAGGGTATCGAATTCCCCACGAGGACGCCGATACTCGTGACATCTTACCGAAGCAAGACGTCGCCCTTTCCCCGATCGATACCGCGTGCTTGGCGAATGATAAGGACGAGTCCAACACCACACCCAGCAGTGTGGCCGAGTCCACGCTCCTGACCGAGGCGCCGTCCATGCGGATGGTAGGCGGACGTTTAAACTTGCCCCGGATGGTGATGTGGGCGGACTTGGTGGGCGAGAACGCTAGGCGATTCCTGGCCCCCCAGTCCCTGACGAGATCCAGAGCAGCGGAGGCCTTCGCCTCGATGCTAGCCCTGGAGTCCGCCCCGATCAGGATCGAGACATCGTCGGCGTACGCCACAAAGCTGGAGCCCGAAGGAATTGGCAGACTCAGCAAGTCGTCAACAAGCACGTTCCAGAGCGCGGGACCCAGCACCGAGCCCTGTGGGCATCCCATCGTGGAGGCCTTCCACATCACCTGGTTTCCCACAAACAGGCCTATCCGACGGTCGGTAAAGTAGTCCGCCAACATCCGATAGATGTTCGGCGGACAGCCCCCTCTCTTGGATTTCAGCAGTATCATGGGCCACCATGCGTTGTCGAAGGCGCCCGATATGTCCAGCATAACCAGCTCGACGTATTTGTTGGTTGATGTCCTGGCCACCTGCAGGATACGCTGTAGGGCGGTCACTGTGGACCGACCCCGAGTGAAGCCGTGCTGGCAGTCGGAGAGTCCAGTGGTAATCTCTGGTGCCGTCTTCAGGAGAACGCGTTCTAAAATCTTGCCAAGGATCGGTAGCAGCGTTATTGGCCGGTAAGCCTTGGGGTCATGCAACGGTTTGTCGTTTCCCTTCGGCAGCACCAGCAGCCTTCCATCTTTCCATACCTGGGGGAAAATCCCCTCAATCACGCACTTACGCATCAGTTCAGTCACTTCCGAGCTTGCAGCCTTCCACGTTTCTTTTATAATCTTCGCGGTCAGGCCGTCGATTCCCGGTGCAGTGTTGGGCAAGTCCCTGACTATGTCCTGCACGGCCCGCACCGTCGGCGGGGCCGCGTCGCGGCCGGAGGGCAGACACGCCGCGAGAATCCGCACTTGCCGGTGGTAGCCGGTATCCGTCTCTGGCCGGTCGTCCGGACAGAGGGCGTACACCAGACTGTGCATAGCTTCCTCGGTGTTTCCGGGGAAGCCCTCCGCGTATCTGACCCCGGACACGACGTTTCCCGGTGGGCGTCTGCGACCGGAAGCGACCCGGTAGGCAAGACCCCACGGATCCTCGTTTCCGGTCTCAGCCACATCCCTCATAAACTGTTGTTCAGTTTCAGTCATCCGTCGTCTATATATACTGCGAGCCTCATGGAAGTCCTTCCGGGCCTTCTCTTCCACAGCCCCCCCCCGTTTCCGGGTCTGCTGCCATTTCCGTCGTCGATTATACTGTATTTTCCGCAGGCGGTCCAGTTCACTCGTCCACCATTCATAGCCCGTCTCCCTGTCGCGCTCTCGTCTCGGGCCTAGGCACTCACACGCTGTCTTATCTATAATATCCGTGAAGTCCTTACATACCTCGGAGGCAGGTTTGCTCCAGTTAAGCCGTCCCACACGTTCGTGGATGCCCGAGCGGAAACGGTCCCAGTCCACACCGCGCACCCGGAACCGCCTCAGCGCTCCCGCAGACTCCGCCGGTGGAGGTGTGGTGT
>NW_027332229.1:3491933-3494433 GCF_041222505.1 Epargyreus clarus | reverse complement strand
TGTCCGGGCCTGGTGAGATTTCCCGTGTTGAGTCAAATTAAGCCGCAGGCTCCACTCCTGGTGGTGCCCTTCCGTCAATTCCTTTAAGTTTCAGCTTTGCAACCATACTCCCCCCGGAGTCCAAAATCTTTGGTTTCCCGGAAGCTGCCCGCCGAGCCATTGTAGTAACGTCGGCGGATCGCTAGATGACATATTTACGGTTAGAACTAGGGCGGTATCTAATCGCCTTCGAACCTCTAACTTTCGTTCTTGATTGATGAAAACACCTTTGGCAAATGCTTTCGCTGATGTTCGTCTTGCGACGATCCAAGAATTTCACCTCTAACGTCGCAATACGAATGCCCCCAGTTATCCCTATTAATCATTACCTCGGAGTTCTGAAAACCAACAAAATAGAACCGAGATCATATTCTATTATTCCATGCACGAAATATTCAAGCAGCATTTTGAGCCCGCTTTGAGCACTCTAATTTGTTCAAAGTAAAATTGTCGGCCCATCTCGACACTCACTGAAGAGCACCGCGATAGGATTTTGATATTGAACCGGCGTTTTACCGCCGGCTCACCGACGATATGCTCCGCAAACGTGTCAGTATCACCGCGGATGCGGTGCACCGACAGCGCGGCGCACAAATGCAACTACGAGCTTTTTAACCGCAACAATTTTAGTATACGCTATTGGAGCTGGAATTACCGCGGCTGCTGGCACCAGACTTGCCCTCCAATTGTTCCTCGTTAAAATATTTAAAGTGTACTCATTCCGATTACGAGGCCTCGTAAGAGTCCCGTATCGTTATTTTTCGTCACTACCTCCCCGTGCCGGGAGTGGGTAATTTGCGCGCCTGCTGCCTTCCTTGGATGTGGTAGCCGTTTCTCAGGCTCCCTCTCCGGAATCGAACCCTGATTCCCCGTTACCCGTGACAACCATGGTAGTCGCAGAAACTACCATCGAAAGTTGATAAGGCAGACATTTGAAAGATGCGTCGCCGGTACTGGACCATGCGATCGGCAAAAGTTATCCAGATTCATCAAAATTAACGACTTCGGACGCGAGGCCCTCCGTCGATTGGTTTTGATCTAATAAAAGCACTCATCCCATCACTGGTCAGAGTTCTGATTGCATGTATTAGCTCTAGAATTACCACAGTTATCCAAGTAACTGAGTAAGATCTAAGGAACCAAAACTGATATATTGAGCCATTCGCGGTATCGCCTTAATACGGCTTGCACTGAGACATGCATGGCTTAATCTTTGAGACAAGCATATAACTACTGGCAGGATCAACCAGGGAGCTGACAGTCACTCGCGGACGAATGTAGCCGTCGTCGCTCGGACGAGAACACGACACATATCGACGCGGTCGCGGGCGCGTCCGCGTCGAATGATGTTTCGTTTTTGAACTCGTCGTACCTTTTAATATTGTACGCTCTTTGTTTTCGATGGTTCGTGCAGCGTCAACGGAGTATCTCATCCGATTGTCGCAACGATCCAACGAGAGAGTGTGCGCGCGATTTACTAATAGCGCAACTCCGAATTGGATGGTTCACGGCGAGACAATTTAAGATTCACGTTTCATTATTATCTTTTAACACAAACGCGAACACTGAAAACAGATTCAGCCCGGTGTTTGAGAGACGTCGTCCTTGGCGTTAATTTTTATAGCGCCTTATAGAGGACCGTCGCCATAGGCGACGTGCAATTCATTTGTAGGATCGATACGTGAACCGAGACGAGTTTAAACAATCGCATCGGTCGATCCGCACTGTTCAATAAAATGTTCAACGTTCGAAAAGTCCCACGGCGCAACGTGGAAGCGCGCGTTGTTGTGTTAATCGTGACATCGCGACGAATTGTAAAGTTCGACACAAAATCCACTCGAAACACCACCAACACGAGAGTGCGCACACTACGCGTGAAACCATCGAACGAACTCTTGTATGCGGCATGCAGTCCGTTGTCGAAGTCGGTCAGTCTGTGTCAGCAGGCGGCAGTTATCCGCCGCCCGTTCAGTCTCACCGCGCCGACAACGCACTACACGTCGCCCGCCCCATGTGTATGCGGCGCTCCTGTTATGACGCGTGGCAGACGGAGCGACAACATATGAACATATGATAGTCCGTCGGTGGTTCGGTCCGGTGGGGTGACGATGGTCGCCGGTGGGGGTGGGCTAGCCCTGGGGGGTGCGGGGGAGAGTGGGGGGAGGGGGTTTGGGGGGGGGGTGTAGGGGGGGGGGTTCGCCGGTTGGGGTTCGTCGGCCGACTTTGCTGCTGCCGCTGCTGCGTCTACCGCGTTATTATTATTATTATTATTATTTTCTGTTTTGGTTTTTTTGATTTCCAAAAAAAAAAAATTTTTTTTTTTTTTTTTTAATTTTTTCATTCCCCTCTTGTCCATACACCTTTTTAACTTTATTTGCGTATCGTATTAGTCAGATCGTGACGTGACAGTTTGTGCGCTACTCTCAGTACAGAGTTAAATAATTTCTCAATATAATAGCAT
>NW_027332229.1:3484433-3486933 GCF_041222505.1 Epargyreus clarus | reverse complement strand
TTCCGCCTGAGTTTTTGCTGGAACTGTACGCCAGTCCTCCGGACGTATACCGTCCGGCCCTGGCGCCGATCTCAGGTCGATCTTGGCCTCCTTCACCTCCTCTTCCGAGAAGGGAGACCACAGCTTCGTCATCGCCAGACGATCCAGTGTACCCCCGTGCTGCCCGTCGCGCCTTACGGCCCTCAGGGCTTCCGGTGTGGGCCCCGAGGCGTCCGACACCTTCTCTAGAATCGGTCGCCAAAAGGCTTCCAACTCGTCGAGTCGGTGCCGGACACCCCGACACTGTCCATCCAGGACTTCAGCTGCTGCGCGACCCGGATACTTCCGGAACAGCTCCTGCACCCTGGCGTACTCCATTCTCCTCCTCCGTTTGGATGTCATCTTGACTTCCGTGTCCTTTCGTGTAAATCCAAGGGTTTTACGCCTTCTAGACGTCACGGATCCCCGCGTCATCCGCTCTGTCGCCCTCGCAAGGAGGTCTTCGACTACGGAAACACAGGTAGACCGAACATCTAGCCGCTGGTCAGCTACTAGCAGCGCATCTTCGGGGCCGCTCATTGGCCGGACTTCGGCAACCACCTCTTCCGGAGGTCCCTCAGCCACATCTTCATCGACCTGCTCCGTTCTATTTCTCTCTGGTGTGGGAGGTGAACCCATAAGGAGTTTAGCGACCATTTCTTTGTATTTCTCCTTCCTCCTCACACCTTTAATAGCCTCCAAAGTGCGTCCCAAATTGGGCAAGGCTTTTGTTAGGTCGATGTTGATGTTGCCGGATCCCTCCCGAGTGAGGCGGGCCTCAGTACTCGCCAAGAGCTCCAGCTCCTCGTCGCGCCACCTTCGCTTCACCTGCGGAGGCGCGGATTTCGCGTTAGCCATTACAGGGTGGGCACGTCGAACGTGAACTCCCAACCCCGTCTTAGTGGCGAAGGATCGCCCACATCCGTCACATCCATAACCGGACGACATCCCAGGGCCATCAGAGACCCCGGGCTGAACGCCCGGAAGAGAATTGGCAACCCGTCCCGGCTCCTGTGGAAGACCGAGAGATTGCCTTATTTCTTTAAGGTTTCTGGGTGCAATTTCTCATACCTCCTTGCGGCGGGCAGCAAACCCACCGCTGAGGTTCGCCCTCTGCTTTCATTACGCCCCATCCGAAGATAGCAAATAGGCTTGGTATCGTAAACGATACCCTACGGGGCTACTCAAGGACCTCCCCCTGAGTTTCACCTAGGTCACGTCCCAGATCGTAAGGACGCTGCACACCACAAGGGGACCTAGGGACAAGCCTGATTGCGTTCGCCGCAGCAGACCACTCAGATCCGCCACCGCGACCGCAACGGAAACGTGCAATCTCCACAAGAGGAAGCATCCTGGAGAACTAAAATAGCGCTTTCAGATGCAACCCCCCCCCCCCTTGTTAGCTTTGGCAGCGGCGCCGCGTGCAGGCCAAGGGTAGGAGTTGAGCCCAGCTCAACGAAGGCTCCATTGACAGTTTTTGGTCGAGTGTTTGGCAACAATTTCTCACTCTTTTATGCCAGAGAACGAATTGTTCGTGTCTTGTCCAGCTACCAGAAACTGTGAGCAACTGATCGTGCTCCGACCGTTAGGCCCGGCCACAAGGACCGTTAAGAGAGTCATAGTTACTCCCGCCGTTTACCCGCGCTTGCTTGAATTTCTTCACGTTGACATTCAGAGCACTGGGCAGAAATCACATTGCGTCAACACCCGCGAGGGCCATCGCAATGCTTTGTTTTAATTAGACAGTCGGATTCCCCTTGTCCGTGCCAGTTCTGAGCTGACCGTTGAACGGCGGTCGTACAGAACCGCGCCGATCGAGCACGAGACTAAATAGACGCGGCCTTACGGCTAGGAAGATCCGCGGAAGGCCGGAACGCGGGTCCGGATTCCGCCCGCACGCCCCGAGAGACGTGCAAGCTTCGACCAGGCCCGGCACAGGCCGCATCCGCTTCCCGTCCAAACCCGACACGCCCCGGTCCTCAGAGCCAATCCTTATTCCGAAGTTACGGATCCAATTTGCCGACTTCCCTTACCTACATTATTCTATCGACTAGAGGCTCTTCACCTTGGAGACCTGCTGCGGATATGGGTACGAACCGGCGCGACATCTCCACGTACATCCCTCACCTGAATTTTCAAGGTCCGCAGAGAGTATCCGGACACCGCCGCAAATGCGGTGCTCTTCGCGTTCCGAACCATATCTCCCTTCTATAGGATTCCATGGAACTCGAACGCTCAGGCAGAAAAGAAAACTCTTCCCGGACCCCTCGGCGGCGTCTTCAGGCCACTTTGGGTTACCCCGTCGAACACTCGCTTTGAAACGAGGGAACGATTGTTGAAACGGTTCCGCTGCCGGGTTCCGGAATAGGAACCGGATTCCCTTTCGCTCAAAGGGCGTTATTTATATATTATAATGAAATAATAACAAACACGCCACATCGACATAAGATCTCTCCTTGAGCTTAGGATCGACTGACTCGCG
>NW_027332229.1:3479433-3481933 GCF_041222505.1 Epargyreus clarus | reverse complement strand
GCATTAAAGTGGTTACCTTTTCAGAACGCGCGCGGCGAGCTAACGCCTTAGCGCGACTCCAAAAAACCGCTATCGGTACACGCGCGCGCTCACGCTGCGCACTCCACGTTGTCACGGACTCGGGGCGCGGATTTTTACCTTTCTGCGTCCGAGACGGCGGGAACGCGCGACGCCAGCGACGACGTACGACCTTGTCGCAACGGAGGACACAATCGCCCGAGCGCTACGACTGTACGATACGCCATCGCCGACATCGGTGAGCACGGCGGATCCGTCCATCCATCCGTCCATAATATGGACGGACGGACGGTCGGATGGGTATGTTGTGGATTAATGTCTGCGTATTACGAGCGCGAACGCGTCGTGACACACGTTAATGATCCTTCCGCAGGTTCCCCTACGGAAACCTTGTTACGACTTTTACTTCCTCTAAATGATCAAGTTTGGTCAACTTCCCAGCAACGCCGACGGCCGCGAAGCCACCGCGTGTCGGTCCGAAGACCTCACTAAATCATTCAATCGGTAGTAGCGACGGGCGGTGTGTACAAAGGGCAGGGACGTAATCAACGCGAGCTTATGACTCGCGCTTACTAGGAATTCCTCGTTTATGGGGGATAATTGCAAACCCCAATCCCCAGCACGAAGGAGTTTCAACGGGTTGCCCGGGCCTCTAGGCCTGGGAGAACATGCTGATTCCTTCAGTGTAGCGCGCGTGCGGCCCAGGACATCTAAGGGCATCACAGACCTGTTATTGCTCAATCTCGTGTGGCTCGAAGCCGCCGGTCCCTCTAAGAAGAATTTTAATACGTCGCCAGTGAGTTGCACGACCGAAGTCGAGCACACCTAAATGGCGACGCCTATTTAGCAGGCTAGAGTCTCGTTCGTTACCGGAATTAACCAGACAAATCGCTCCACCAACTAAGAACGGCCATGCACCACCACCCACCGAATCAAGAAAGAGCTGTTAATCTGTCAATCCTTCCGGTGTCCGGGCCTGGTGAGATTTCCCGTGTTGAGTCAAATTAAGCCGCAGGCTCCACTCCTGGTGGTGCCCTTCCGTCAATTCCTTTAAGTTTCAGCTTTGCAACCATACTCCCCCCGGAGTCCAAAATCTTTGGTTTCCCGGAAGCTGCCCGCCGAGCCATTGTAGTAACGTCGGCGGATCGCTAGATGACATATTTACGGTTAGAACTAGGGCGGTATCTAATCGCCTTCGAACCTCTAACTTTCGTTCTTGATTGATGAAAACACCTTTGGCAAATGCTTTCGCTGATGTTCGTCTTGCGACGATCCAAGAATTTCACCTCTAACGTCGCAATACGAATGCCCCCAGTTATCCCTATTAATCATTACCTCGGAGTTCTGAAAACCAACAAAATAGAACCGAGATCATATTCTATTATTCCATGCACGAAATATTCAAGCAGCATTTTGAGCCCGCTTTGAGCACTCTAATTTGTTCAAAGTAAAATTGTCGGCCCATCTCGACACTCACTGAAGAGCACCGCGATAGGATTTTGATATTGAACCGGCGTTTTACCGCCGGCTCACCGACGATATGCTCCGCAAACGTGTCAGTATCACCGCGGATGCGGTGCACCGACAGCGCGGCGCACAAATGCAACTACGAGCTTTTTAACCGCAACAATTTTAGTATACGCTATTGGAGCTGGAATTACCGCGGCTGCTGGCACCAGACTTGCCCTCCAATTGTTCCTCGTTAAAATATTTAAAGTGTACTCATTCCGATTACGAGGCCTCGTAAGAGTCCCGTATCGTTATTTTTCGTCACTACCTCCCCGTGCCGGGAGTGGGTAATTTGCGCGCCTGCTGCCTTCCTTGGATGTGGTAGCCGTTTCTCAGGCTCCCTCTCCGGAATCGAACCCTGATTCCCCGTTACCCGTGACAACCATGGTAGTCGCAGAAACTACCATCGAAAGTTGATAAGGCAGACATTTGAAAGATGCGTCGCCGGTACTGGACCATGCGATCGGCAAAAGTTATCCAGATTCATCAAAATTAACGACTTCGGACGCGAGGCCCTCCGTCGATTGGTTTTGATCTAATAAAAGCACTCATCCCATCACTGGTCAGAGTTCTGATTGCATGTATTAGCTCTAGAATTACCACAGTTATCCAAGTAACTGAGTAAGATCTAAGGAACCAAAACTGATATATTGAGCCATTCGCGGTATCGCCTTAATACGGCTTGCACTGAGACATGCATGGCTTAATCTTTGAGACAAGCATATAACTACTGGCAGGATCAACCAGGGAGCTGACAGTCACTCGCGGACGAATGTAGCCGTCGTCGCTCGGACGAGAACACGACACATATCGACGCGGTCGCGGGCGCGTCCGCGTCGAATGATGTTTCGTTTTTGAACTCGTCGTACCTTTTAATATTGTACGCTCTTTGTTTTCGATGGTTCGTGCAGCGTCAACGGAGTATCTCATCCGATTGTCGCAACGATCCAACGAGAGAGTGTGCGCGCGATTT
>NW_027332229.1:3469433-3471933 GCF_041222505.1 Epargyreus clarus | reverse complement strand
TTACTTCCTCTAAATGATCAAGTTTGGTCAACTTCCCAGCAACGCCGACGGCCGCGAAGCCACCGCGTGTCGGTCCGAAGACCTCACTAAATCATTCAATCGGTAGTAGCGACGGGCGGTGTGTACAAAGGGCAGGGACGTAATCAACGCGAGCTTATGACTCGCGCTTACTAGGAATTCCTCGTTTATGGGGGATAATTGCAAACCCCAATCCCCAGCACGAAGGAGTTTCAACGGGTTGCCCGGGCCTCTAGGCCTGGGAGAACATGCTGATTCCTTCAGTGTAGCGCGCGTGCGGCCCAGGACATCTAAGGGCATCACAGACCTGTTATTGCTCAATCTCGTGTGGCTCGAAGCCGCCGGTCCCTCTAAGAAGAATTTTAATACGTCGCCAGTGAGTTGCACGACCGAAGTCGAGCACACCTAAATGGCGACGCCTATTTAGCAGGCTAGAGTCTCGTTCGTTACCGGAATTAACCAGACAAATCGCTCCACCAACTAAGAACGGCCATGCACCACCACCCACCGAATCAAGAAAGAGCTGTTAATCTGTCAATCCTTCCGGTGTCCGGGCCTGGTGAGATTTCCCGTGTTGAGTCAAATTAAGCCGCAGGCTCCACTCCTGGTGGTGCCCTTCCGTCAATTCCTTTAAGTTTCAGCTTTGCAACCATACTCCCCCCGGAGTCCAAAATCTTTGGTTTCCCGGAAGCTGCCCGCCGAGCCATTGTAGTAACGTCGGCGGATCGCTAGATGACATATTTACGGTTAGAACTAGGGCGGTATCTAATCGCCTTCGAACCTCTAACTTTCGTTCTTGATTGATGAAAACACCTTTGGCAAATGCTTTCGCTGATGTTCGTCTTGCGACGATCCAAGAATTTCACCTCTAACGTCGCAATACGAATGCCCCCAGTTATCCCTATTAATCATTACCTCGGAGTTCTGAAAACCAACAAAATAGAACCGAGATCATATTCTATTATTCCATGCACGAAATATTCAAGCAGCATTTTGAGCCCGCTTTGAGCACTCTAATTTGTTCAAAGTAAAATTGTCGGCCCATCTCGACACTCACTGAAGAGCACCGCGATAGGATTTTGATATTGAACCGGCGTTTTACCGCCGGCTCACCGACGATATGCTCCGCAAACGTGTCAGTATCACCGCGGATGCGGTGCACCGACAGCGCGGCGCACAAATGCAACTACGAGCTTTTTAACCGCAACAATTTTAGTATACGCTATTGGAGCTGGAATTACCGCGGCTGCTGGCACCAGACTTGCCCTCCAATTGTTCCTCGTTAAAATATTTAAAGTGTACTCATTCCGATTACGAGGCCTCGTAAGAGTCCCGTATCGTTATTTTTCGTCACTACCTCCCCGTGCCGGGAGTGGGTAATTTGCGCGCCTGCTGCCTTCCTTGGATGTGGTAGCCGTTTCTCAGGCTCCCTCTCCGGAATCGAACCCTGATTCCCCGTTACCCGTGACAACCATGGTAGTCGCAGAAACTACCATCGAAAGTTGATAAGGCAGACATTTGAAAGATGCGTCGCCGGTACTGGACCATGCGATCGGCAAAAGTTATCCAGATTCATCAAAATTAACGACTTCGGACGCGAGGCCCTCCGTCGATTGGTTTTGATCTAATAAAAGCACTCATCCCATCACTGGTCAGAGTTCTGATTGCATGTATTAGCTCTAGAATTACCACAGTTATCCAAGTAACTGAGTAAGATCTAAGGAACCAAAACTGATATATTGAGCCATTCGCGGTATCGCCTTAATACGGCTTGCACTGAGACATGCATGGCTTAATCTTTGAGACAAGCATATAACTACTGGCAGGATCAACCAGGGAGCTGACAGTCACTCGCGGACGAATGTAGCCGTCGTCGCTCGGACGAGAACACGACACATATCGACGCGGTCGCGGGCGCGTCCGCGTCGAATGATGTTTCGTTTTTGAACTCGTCGTACCTTTTAATATTGTACGCTCTTTGTTTTCGATGGTTCGTGCAGCGTCAACGGAGTATCTCATCCGATTGTCGCAACGATCCAACGAGAGAGTGTGCGCGCGATTTACTAATAGCGCAACTCCGAATTGGATGGTTCACGGCGAGACAATTTAAGATTCACGTTTCATTATTATCTTTTAACACAAACGCGAACACTGAAAACAGATTCAGCCCGGTGTTTGAGAGACGTCGTCCTTGGCGTTAATTTTTATAGCGCCTTATAGAGGACCGTCGCCATAGGCGACGTGCAATTCATTTGTAGGATCGATACGTGAACCGAGACGAGTTTAAACAATCGCATCGGTCGATCCGCACTGTTCAATAAAATGTTCAACGTTCGAAAAGTCCCACGGCGCAACGTGGAAGCGCGCGTTGTTGTGTTAATCGTGACATCGCGACGAATTGTAAAGTTCGACACAAAATCCACTCGAAACACCACCAACACGAGAGTGCGCACACTACGCGTGAAACCATCGAACGAACTCT
>NW_027332229.1:3459433-3464433 GCF_041222505.1 Epargyreus clarus | reverse complement strand
TCCCTGAGCGCGCGACAAGCGCACGCCTTCACTTTCGTTGCGCCTTTCAGTTTTATGTATAGTCTCAATGACTAGCACACATGCTAGACTCCTTGGTCCGTGTTTCAAGACGGGTCCTGCGAGTGCCCGAAACTGAATCATCGCTGACAGAGACGCGCACTGTCCGAGACAGCACGGCTGCGACAACAGACGCGCCGCACCAACGTCCGCACACGGGCAGGACGTCGATGACGACGTTATCTTGCGTCGGGCCGGACGCGCGTTAACGCGTGCGCGATTCGTACAATGTTTGAATACCGTCCGGTACAGCCGGCCGGCGAACGCCACCGTCCAACCGTCCGTCTTGCGTTGGACGACTGGACTCCGGGACGAAGCTTAGGCCGACTCCGAACGGGTCGCGATGTATTACTAAGAGAGAAGTGCACGCCGTCCGCGGACGTCGACGTGCGCGACCCGTGTCGCACGATCGAAACCGACGACATCGAGGCGCGCGCACGTACGCCGCGGAATGACGATGAATCTCTCCGTTCGTTCATTCGAGTTTCGCAGGTTTACCCCTGAACGGTTTCACGTACTCTTGAACTCTCTCTTCAAAGTTCTTTTCAACTTTCCCTCACGGTACTTGTTCGCTATCGGTCTCGCGGTAATATTTAGCCTTAGATGGAGTTTACCACCCACTTAGGGCTGCACTCTCAAGCAACCCGACTCTGAGGAGAGTCCCTCTCGCGGACGCGCTCCGTCGCTACGGGCCTGGCACCCTCTACGGGAAAACGGCCCCGTTCAAGACGAACTTGGACAGGAGTGACGACCGCGAGAAAACGGAACCTCCCGAACACCACATCTCCCGCGACCGGTACGACCGCGGGATTCAGTGCTGGGCTATTTCCTGTTCGCTCGCCGCTACTAAGGAAATCCTTGTTAGTTTCTTTTCCTCCGCTTACTAATATGCTTAAATTCGGCGGGTGATCCTCCCTGATCTGAGGCCAACGATAAAAAATGGAGGCAGACGCGATATCCGTCAGCGATACGACGCCGTACGTACGCCGTGCGCGCGACAAACGCGCGACAGCGACGACGGCGTCGAAACGCACTTCGGACGTCGAGTCCGCCTACGACGCGCCGAAAAGCGCGCGTCGCTAACGCGTCGCGGCGCACACGCGGAGGCACACCCCGTCGGCCTTTCAGCTCGCCCTCTTAGCGCTCAACACGCACGCAGCGCATATCGCACACCGAAGGGTCGCATAGAGCTTTCCGGGTGGGCTCCGGGCGCGCTTTGAACGACGCAAAGCGTACGCGCAATTTTGCACGCGATAAACAATTTTTAAACGGACCGACGCGACTCGCCGTGGCGCACCGCGCGGAACCGTCAAGTGTTCAAACGGTGCGAATGAACAGTGTGATATTTGTTTTTATACAGCCGGCCCTCAGACAGGAGTGGTCCTGGATGTTTCTCCACGGACCGCAATGTGCGTTCGAAATGTCGATGTTCAAATGTGTCCTGCAGTTCACACTATGACGCGCAGTTAACTGCGTTCTTCATCGACCCGCGAGCCAAGTGATCCACCGTCCAGGGTAATTGTTTCGCATATATCTAATTAAAGATAATGCAATACCATTTTTGTGCGTTCAACGTTTGTCACATGCACGTTCGAATGAATGTGCATTAAAGTGGTTACCTTTTCAGAACGCGCGCGGCGAGCTAACGCCTTAGCGCGACTCCAAAAAACCGCTATCGGTACACGCGCGCGCTCACGCTGCGCACTCCACGTTGTCACGGACTCGGGGCGCGGATTTTTACCTTTCTGCGTCCGAGACGGCGGGAACGCGCGACGCCAGCGACGACGTACGACCTTGTCGCAACGGAGGACACAATCGCCCGAGCGCTACGACTGTACGATACGCCATCGCCGACATCGGTGAGCACGGCGGATCCGTCCATCCATCCGTCCATAATATGGACGGACGGACGGTCGGATGGGTATGTTGTGGATTAATGTCTGCGTATTACGAGCGCGAACGCGTCGTGACACACGTTAATGATCCTTCCGCAGGTTCCCCTACGGAAACCTTGTTACGACTTTTACTTCCTCTAAATGATCAAGTTTGGTCAACTTCCCAGCAACGCCGACGGCCGCGAAGCCACCGCGTGTCGGTCCGAAGACCTCACTAAATCATTCAATCGGTAGTAGCGACGGGCGGTGTGTACAAAGGGCAGGGACGTAATCAACGCGAGCTTATGACTCGCGCTTACTAGGAATTCCTCGTTTATGGGGGATAATTGCAAACCCCAATCCCCAGCACGAAGGAGTTTCAACGGGTTGCCCGGGCCTCTAGGCCTGGGAGAACATGCTGATTCCTTCAGTGTAGCGCGCGTGCGGCCCAGGACATCTAAGGGCATCACAGACCTGTTATTGCTCAATCTCGTGTGGCTCGAAGCCGCCGGTCCCTCTAAGAAGAATTTTAATACGTCGCCAGTGAGTTGCACGACCGAAGTCGAGCACACCTAAATGGCGACGCCTATTTAGCAGGCTAGAGTCTCGTTCGTTACCGGAATTAACCAGACAAATCGCTCCACCAACTAAGAACGGCCATGCACCACCACCCACCGAATCAAGAAAGAGCTGTTAATCTGTCAATCCTTCCGGTGTCCGGGCCTGGTGAGATTTCCCGTGTTGAGTCAAATTAAGCCGCAGGCTCCACTCCTGGTGGTGCCCTTCCGTCAATTCCTTTAAGTTTCAGCTTTGCAACCATACTCCCCCCGGAGTCCAAAATCTTTGGTTTCCCGGAAGCTGCCCGCCGAGCCATTGTAGTAACGTCGGCGGATCGCTAGATGACATATTTACGGTTAGAACTAGGGCGGTATCTAATCGCCTTCGAACCTCTAACTTTCGTTCTTGATTGATGAAAACACCTTTGGCAAATGCTTTCGCTGATGTTCGTCTTGCGACGATCCAAGAATTTCACCTCTAACGTCGCAATACGAATGCCCCCAGTTATCCCTATTAATCATTACCTCGGAGTTCTGAAAACCAACAAAATAGAACCGAGATCATATTCTATTATTCCATGCACGAAATATTCAAGCAGCATTTTGAGCCCGCTTTGAGCACTCTAATTTGTTCAAAGTAAAATTGTCGGCCCATCTCGACACTCACTGAAGAGCACCGCGATAGGATTTTGATATTGAACCGGCGTTTTACCGCCGGCTCACCGACGATATGCTCCGCAAACGTGTCAGTATCACCGCGGATGCGGTGCACCGACAGCGCGGCGCACAAATGCAACTACGAGCTTTTTAACCGCAACAATTTTAGTATACGCTATTGGAGCTGGAATTACCGCGGCTGCTGGCACCAGACTTGCCCTCCAATTGTTCCTCGTTAAAATATTTAAAGTGTACTCATTCCGATTACGAGGCCTCGTAAGAGTCCCGTATCGTTATTTTTCGTCACTACCTCCCCGTGCCGGGAGTGGGTAATTTGCGCGCCTGCTGCCTTCCTTGGATGTGGTAGCCGTTTCTCAGGCTCCCTCTCCGGAATCGAACCCTGATTCCCCGTTACCCGTGACAACCATGGTAGTCGCAGAAACTACCATCGAAAGTTGATAAGGCAGACATTTGAAAGATGCGTCGCCGGTACTGGACCATGCGATCGGCAAAAGTTATCCAGATTCATCAAAATTAACGACTTCGGACGCGAGGCCCTCCGTCGATTGGTTTTGATCTAATAAAAGCACTCATCCCATCACTGGTCAGAGTTCTGATTGCATGTATTAGCTCTAGAATTACCACAGTTATCCAAGTAACTGAGTAAGATCTAAGGAACCAAAACTGATATATTGAGCCATTCGCGGTATCGCCTTAATACGGCTTGCACTGAGACATGCATGGCTTAATCTTTGAGACAAGCATATAACTACTGGCAGGATCAACCAGGGAGCTGACAGTCACTCGCGGACGAATGTAGCCGTCGTCGCTCGGACGAGAACACGACACATATCGACGCGGTCGCGGGCGCGTCCGCGTCGAATGATGTTTCGTTTTTGAACTCGTCGTACCTTTTAATATTGTACGCTCTTTGTTTTCGATGGTTCGTGCAGCGTCAACGGAGTATCTCATCCGATTGTCGCAACGATCCAACGAGAGAGTGTGCGCGCGATTTACTAATAGCGCAACTCCGAATTGGATGGTTCACGGCGAGACAATTTAAGATTCACGTTTCATTATTATCTTTTAACACAAACGCGAACACTGAAAACAGATTCAGCCCGGTGTTTGAGAGACGTCGTCCTTGGCGTTAATTTTTATAGCGCCTTATAGAGGACCGTCGCCATAGGCGACGTGCAATTCATTTGTAGGATCGATACGTGAACCGAGACGAGTTTAAACAATCGCATCGGTCGATCCGCACTGTTCAATAAAATGTTCAACGTTCGAAAAGTCCCACGGCGCAACGTGGAAGCGCGCGTTGTTGTGTTAATCGTGACATCGCGACGAATTGTAAAGTTCGACACAAAATCCACTCGAAACACCACCAACACGAGAGTGCGCACACTACGCGTGAAACCATCGAACGAACTCTTGTATGCGGCATGCAGTCCGTTGTCGAAGTCGGTCAGTCTGTGTCAGCAGGCGGCAGTTATCCGCCGCCCGTTCAGTCTCACCGCGCCGACAACGCACTACACGTCGCCCGCCCCATGTGTATGCGGCGCTCCTGTTATGACGCGTGGCAGACGGAGCGACAACATATGAACATATGATAGTCCGTCGGTGGTTCGGTCCGGTGGGGTGACGATGGTCGCCGGTGGGGGTGGGCTAGCCCTGGGGGGTGCGGGGGAGAGTGGGGGGAGGGGGTTTGGGGGGGGGGGGGTGTAGGGGGGGGGGTTCGCCGGTTGGGGTTCGTCGGCCGACTTTGCTGCTGCCGCTGCTGCGTCTACCGCGTTATTATTATTATTATTATTATTTTCTGTTTTGGTTTTTTTGATTTCCAAAAAAAAAAAAT
>NW_027332229.1:3451933-3454433 GCF_041222505.1 Epargyreus clarus | reverse complement strand
CCACATCCCTCATAAACTGTTGTTCAGTTTCAGTCATCCGTCGTCTATATATACTGCGAGCCTCATGGAAGTCCTTCCGGGCCTTCTCTTCCACAGCCCCCCCCCGTTTCCGGGTCTGCTGCCATTTCCGTCGTCGATTATACTGTATTTTCCGCAGGCGGTCCAGTTCACTCGTCCACCATTCATAGCCCGTCTCCCTGTCGCGCTCTCGTCTCGGGCCTAGGCACTCACACGCTGTCTTATCTATAATATCCGTGAAGTCCTTACATACCTCGGAGGCAGGTTTGCTCCAGTTAAGCCGTCCCACACGTTCGTGGATGCCCGAGCGGAAACGGTCCCAGTCCACACCGCGCACCCGGAACCGCCTCAGCGCTCCCGCAGACTCCGCCGGTGGAGGTGTGGTGTCGGCGCCTATAGAGTATGTTATAAGTCTGTGGTCGCTGCTACTGGCCTCCTCGTGTACTCTCCAGTTGCTGGTGTTGACCCCTCTGGTCGAGGCCGTCACGTCGATGTTGGACTCCCCGCCACTGTCACCACAGAAGGTCGACGGCTGGTTCGGTATGTTGTGTATAATTAGACCACGTGCAGCAATGAAGTCTTCCATTCTAGACCTTCTGTGGCTGGCTTCGGGTCCGCGTCCGATCGTTTGTTCCGGCCTACAAAACCAGAGGGGAGAGTGGGCATTGGTATCCACTCCTATCAGGACCCTCTGTCCTCGCAGTTGGTCCAGCAGCAGCTCCAGGGGTCCCAGGTGTACTTCAATGTCATCCTTATACTGGAAGTACGCCGACACCAAATATAGGTCCAGGGACGGGACGTGGCACACCATCAGGTGTTGCGTGCAGTGCTGGTGCAGGACCGCGCACGGGAGTCGGGCATTGGGGATGAAAAATCCCGCTTTCCCCGTGCGTAGGTGTTTTATGATGTGTTCTGCGTCATACGGCTCCTGCACCAGCACTATGTCCAGATTGTGTTCTGCGGCCACCGCGGGTAATTCCTTGGTGGCCGCCGCGGAGCCTGCCAGGTTTATTTGGCCTACCCGGAGCTTATCCATACTTGGTTATCTCAACGCTCCGGGCCTCCGCGTACTGGCGTGCAGGGCACTCCTTCGCCATTGTCTTATGCCCGCCTGCCTCCTTGCGCCCGAACTTCTTGCAGGTCGCGCAGCACACCTGCGGTGGGTCGCACTCCGTGCCGCGGTGGCCTGTCTCGCCGCACTTACTGCACGTAGGCTGGGCGGCCTTACAGTACTTCTCCGGGTGGCCGAACTGCTGGCATTTGTTGCAGCAGGTGACCGCCACATAGTCAGACGCCTCTGCCACCTGCCATCCGATATATACCACTTCCTCGCTTAGGAGGAAGCGGCGGAGGCTAGGGGAGCACTGCAGCACGTATGTGGCAGTCCTGCCTGTTGGCCTTCCTTTCTTGAAGGCCACCCGCATATCCTTTCCCACTCGCTCCGCTGTCCACTCGGCGTGACCACCGCGACTTGCCTGCTCCGCAATGCTGCTGACCAGCTCCTCCGGCTTGGTGTCATTCTCCACGTTGCGGAGCGCGACGTAGGGCTGCCTTCTCGCAGGCTCTGTGACCCGCAGGGTCTTGGGAGCAGCCTCCTTCAGCTTCCGGGCGTCCTCGGCCGTAGAGGTCCGCACGACGACGCCGGCGTTCCCCACCTTCCTCACCTGTTGGACCTGGATACCCAGATCCTTAGGGTTGATGGCCGTCTTCAGCGCAGCCTTTGTCTCCTCTGCCGTCTTCAGCTTGTCAGCTTCGGCCTCGGTGGGGTAGAAGGCCACCACTGCTGACTCTCCATGCGGGATGGGGATGGGTGCCGCGCGCTTATCCAATTTCAGCGCCCTTGCGTAGTCCGGCTTCGCAACCACAGCCGGCGTCGGTGCTTGCACCTGGCGGCCCAGTGCCGACTGCTGCATGGCCACTATCTTTTTGGTGGCCACAAGCTCAGCCTCCACAAGCGCCTTCTCCGCGTCAGCCAGCCTCAGTTCTAGGACGCCAATGACAGCTAGGATATCCTGGCCATGCCCGCTGATGCTGGTTTTGTCGGCCATATTTAACTTGTTCGAGGCCGATGCCACGGTCATGATTCCCTTGACCGCCAGGTGCACGGAGTTCAATAGCTCCTCCTTTGACTCGCCGAAGATGGGGTCCTTCTCCTGGTCCCTCGCTGGCTGCGCGCTGCTGCTGGGGCCTTGGTCCCATAGTCCCCCTAGCGGCGGTACCTCCTCTCTAGCGGCGCTCCTCACCAGGCGTCGGCGAACCGGTTCCGGGATATCCTCCGGTGATGGTAACGGCCGCTTGCTAGAGCCCGACGGTGCCGGCTGATCCAGCATCTCAATAGTTTCCTGAGCCCGGACCTGGCTGAATGAGTGCGGCGGGGTCCGAGCCAAGGATTGGCGCGGCATGAACGCCTCTGCGCCACGCTCCAGCTGCCGCAGGAATTCGCGCTCCTGCTCGATCTTCTCCTCACTGCGGCGTCGGAATT
>NW_027332229.1:3444433-3446933 GCF_041222505.1 Epargyreus clarus | reverse complement strand
TCGAGCACACCTAAATGGCGACGCCTATTTAGCAGGCTAGAGTCTCGTTCGTTACCGGAATTAACCAGACAAATCGCTCCACCAACTAAGAACGGCCATGCACCACCACCCACCGAATCAAGAAAGAGCTGTTAATCTGTCAATCCTTCCGGTGTCCGGGCCTGGTGAGATTTCCCGTGTTGAGTCAAATTAAGCCGCAGGCTCCACTCCTGGTGGTGCCCTTCCGTCAATTCCTTTAAGTTTCAGCTTTGCAACCATACTCCCCCCGGAGTCCAAAATCTTTGGTTTCCCGGAAGCTGCCCGCCGAGCCATTGTAGTAACGTCGGCGGATCGCTAGATGACATATTTACGGTTAGAACTAGGGCGGTATCTAATCGCCTTCGAACCTCTAACTTTCGTTCTTGATTGATGAAAACACCTTTGGCAAATGCTTTCGCTGATGTTCGTCTTGCGACGATCCAAGAATTTCACCTCTAACGTCGCAATACGAATGCCCCCAGTTATCCCTATTAATCATTACCTCGGAGTTCTGAAAACCAACAAAATAGAACCGAGATCATATTCTATTATTCCATGCACGAAATATTCAAGCAGCATTTTGAGCCCGCTTTGAGCACTCTAATTTGTTCAAAGTAAAATTGTCGGCCCATCTCGACACTCACTGAAGAGCACCGCGATAGGATTTTGATATTGAACCGGCGTTTTACCGCCGGCTCACCGACGATATGCTCCGCAAACGTGTCAGTATCACCGCGGATGCGGTGCACCGACAGCGCGGCGCACAAATGCAACTACGAGCTTTTTAACCGCAACAATTTTAGTATACGCTATTGGAGCTGGAATTACCGCGGCTGCTGGCACCAGACTTGCCCTCCAATTGTTCCTCGTTAAAATATTTAAAGTGTACTCATTCCGATTACGAGGCCTCGTAAGAGTCCCGTATCGTTATTTTTCGTCACTACCTCCCCGTGCCGGGAGTGGGTAATTTGCGCGCCTGCTGCCTTCCTTGGATGTGGTAGCCGTTTCTCAGGCTCCCTCTCCGGAATCGAACCCTGATTCCCCGTTACCCGTGACAACCATGGTAGTCGCAGAAACTACCATCGAAAGTTGATAAGGCAGACATTTGAAAGATGCGTCGCCGGTACTGGACCATGCGATCGGCAAAAGTTATCCAGATTCATCAAAATTAACGACTTCGGACGCGAGGCCCTCCGTCGATTGGTTTTGATCTAATAAAAGCACTCATCCCATCACTGGTCAGAGTTCTGATTGCATGTATTAGCTCTAGAATTACCACAGTTATCCAAGTAACTGAGTAAGATCTAAGGAACCAAAACTGATATATTGAGCCATTCGCGGTATCGCCTTAATACGGCTTGCACTGAGACATGCATGGCTTAATCTTTGAGACAAGCATATAACTACTGGCAGGATCAACCAGGGAGCTGACAGTCACTCGCGGACGAATGTAGCCGTCGTCGCTCGGACGAGAACACGACACATATCGACGCGGTCGCGGGCGCGTCCGCGTCGAATGATGTTTCGTTTTTGAACTCGTCGTACCTTTTAATATTGTACGCTCTTTGTTTTCGATGGTTCGTGCAGCGTCAACGGAGTATCTCATCCGATTGTCGCAACGATCCAACGAGAGAGTGTGCGCGCGATTTACTAATAGCGCAACTCCGAATTGGATGGTTCACGGCGAGACAATTTAAGATTCACGTTTCATTATTATCTTTTAACACAAACGCGAACACTGAAAACAGATTCAGCCCGGTGTTTGAGAGACGTCGTCCTTGGCGTTAATTTTTATAGCGCCTTATAGAGGACCGTCGCCATAGGCGACGTGCAATTCATTTGTAGGATCGATACGTGAACCGAGACGAGTTTAAACAATCGCATCGGTCGATCCGCACTGTTCAATAAAATGTTCAACGTTCGAAAAGTCCCACGGCGCAACGTGGAAGCGCGCGTTGTTGTGTTAATCGTGACATCGCGACGAATTGTAAAGTTCGACACAAAATCCACTCGAAACACCACCAACACGAGAGTGCGCACACTACGCGTGAAACCATCGAACGAACTCTTGTATGCGGCATGCAGTCCGTTGTCGAAGTCGGTCAGTCTGTGTCAGCAGGCGGCAGTTATCCGCCGCCCGTTCAGTCTCACCGCGCCGACAACGCACTACACGTCGCCCGCCCCATGTGTATGCGGCGCTCCTGTTATGACGCGTGGCAGACGGAGCGACAACATATGAACATATGATAGTCCGTCGGTGGTTCGGTCCGGTGGGGTGACGATGGTCGCCGGTGGGGGTGGGCTAGCCCTGGGGGGTGCGGGGGAGAGTGGGGGGAGGGGGTTTGGGGGGGGGGGGGTGTAGGGGGGGGGGTTCGCCGGTTGGGGTTCGTCGGCCGACTTTGCTGCTGCCGCTGCTGCGTCTACCGCGTTATTATTATTATTATTATTATTTTCTGTTTTGGTTTTTTTGATTTCCAAAAAA
>NW_027332229.1:3434433-3436933 GCF_041222505.1 Epargyreus clarus | reverse complement strand
TTGGCAAATGCTTTCGCTGATGTTCGTCTTGCGACGATCCAAGAATTTCACCTCTAACGTCGCAATACGAATGCCCCCAGTTATCCCTATTAATCATTACCTCGGAGTTCTGAAAACCAACAAAATAGAACCGAGATCATATTCTATTATTCCATGCACGAAATATTCAAGCAGCATTTTGAGCCCGCTTTGAGCACTCTAATTTGTTCAAAGTAAAATTGTCGGCCCATCTCGACACTCACTGAAGAGCACCGCGATAGGATTTTGATATTGAACCGGCGTTTTACCGCCGGCTCACCGACGATATGCTCCGCAAACGTGTCAGTATCACCGCGGATGCGGTGCACCGACAGCGCGGCGCACAAATGCAACTACGAGCTTTTTAACCGCAACAATTTTAGTATACGCTATTGGAGCTGGAATTACCGCGGCTGCTGGCACCAGACTTGCCCTCCAATTGTTCCTCGTTAAAATATTTAAAGTGTACTCATTCCGATTACGAGGCCTCGTAAGAGTCCCGTATCGTTATTTTTCGTCACTACCTCCCCGTGCCGGGAGTGGGTAATTTGCGCGCCTGCTGCCTTCCTTGGATGTGGTAGCCGTTTCTCAGGCTCCCTCTCCGGAATCGAACCCTGATTCCCCGTTACCCGTGACAACCATGGTAGTCGCAGAAACTACCATCGAAAGTTGATAAGGCAGACATTTGAAAGATGCGTCGCCGGTACTGGACCATGCGATCGGCAAAAGTTATCCAGATTCATCAAAATTAACGACTTCGGACGCGAGGCCCTCCGTCGATTGGTTTTGATCTAATAAAAGCACTCATCCCATCACTGGTCAGAGTTCTGATTGCATGTATTAGCTCTAGAATTACCACAGTTATCCAAGTAACTGAGTAAGATCTAAGGAACCAAAACTGATATATTGAGCCATTCGCGGTATCGCCTTAATACGGCTTGCACTGAGACATGCATGGCTTAATCTTTGAGACAAGCATATAACTACTGGCAGGATCAACCAGGGAGCTGACAGTCACTCGCGGACGAATGTAGCCGTCGTCGCTCGGACGAGAACACGACACATATCGACGCGGTCGCGGGCGCGTCCGCGTCGAATGATGTTTCGTTTTTGAACTCGTCGTACCTTTTAATATTGTACGCTCTTTGTTTTCGATGGTTCGTGCAGCGTCAACGGAGTATCTCATCCGATTGTCGCAACGATCCAACGAGAGAGTGTGCGCGCGATTTACTAATAGCGCAACTCCGAATTGGATGGTTCACGGCGAGACAATTTAAGATTCACGTTTCATTATTATCTTTTAACACAAACGCGAACACTGAAAACAGATTCAGCCCGGTGTTTGAGAGACGTCGTCCTTGGCGTTAATTTTTATAGCGCCTTATAGAGGACCGTCGCCATAGGCGACGTGCAATTCATTTGTAGGATCGATACGTGAACCGAGACGAGTTTAAACAATCGCATCGGTCGATCCGCACTGTTCAATAAAATGTTCAACGTTCGAAAAGTCCCACGGCGCAACGTGGAAGCGCGCGTTGTTGTGTTAATCGTGACATCGCGACGAATTGTAAAGTTCGACACAAAATCCACTCGAAACACCACCAACACGAGAGTGCGCACACTACGCGTGAAACCATCGAACGAACTCTTGTATGCGGCATGCAGTCCGTTGTCGAAGTCGGTCAGTCTGTGTCAGCAGGCGGCAGTTATCCGCCGCCCGTTCAGTCTCACCGCGCCGACAACGCACTACACGTCGCCCGCCCCATGTGTATGCGGCGCTCCTGTTATGACGCGTGGCAGACGGAGCGACAACATATGAACATATGATAGTCCGTCGGTGGTTCGGTCCGGTGGGGTGACGATGGTCGCCGGTGGGGGTGGGCTAGCCCTGGGGGGTGCGGGGGAGAGTGGGGGGAGGGGGTTTGGGGGGGGGGGGGTGTAGGGGGGGGGGTTCGCCGGTTGGGGTTCGTCGGCCGACTTTGCTGCTGCCGCTGCTGCGTCTACCGCGTTATTATTATTATTATTATTATTTTCTGTTTTGGTTTTTTTGATTTCCAAAAAAAAAAAATTTTTTTTTTTTTTTTTTAATTTTTTCATTCCCCTCTTGTCCATACACCTTTTTAACTTTATTTGCGTATCGTATTAGTCAGATCGTGACGTGACAGTTTGTGCGCTACTCTCAGTACAGAGTTAAATAATTTCTCAATATAATAGCATAATACAAGAGCCACCTTTGAAAAAATACATACGGTCTCACTTTTTTGAAATACGTTCAAAACATTGTAAATTATTAAAACAAAAGAGTATAATATGAATTAAACGGAGGTATATGTATGGGAATATGTTATTATTATTATTACATATAAAACATTGTCTAGTATTTTAGTTTTTTAGAATAGGTTCGATTTAGAAATTGAAAAGTGATCTCGGAAAAGCAACGCGATCATTGAACGTAAGAAATATTAGCGAACCGGCGCACATG
>NW_027332229.1:3424433-3426933 GCF_041222505.1 Epargyreus clarus | reverse complement strand
CCTCTAGGCCTGGGAGAACATGCTGATTCCTTCAGTGTAGCGCGCGTGCGGCCCAGGACATCTAAGGGCATCACAGACCTGTTATTGCTCAATCTCGTGTGGCTCGAAGCCGCCGGTCCCTCTAAGAAGAATTTTAATACGTCGCCAGTGAGTTGCACGACCGAAGTCGAGCACACCTAAATGGCGACGCCTATTTAGCAGGCTAGAGTCTCGTTCGTTACCGGAATTAACCAGACAAATCGCTCCACCAACTAAGAACGGCCATGCACCACCACCCACCGAATCAAGAAAGAGCTGTTAATCTGTCAATCCTTCCGGTGTCCGGGCCTGGTGAGATTTCCCGTGTTGAGTCAAATTAAGCCGCAGGCTCCACTCCTGGTGGTGCCCTTCCGTCAATTCCTTTAAGTTTCAGCTTTGCAACCATACTCCCCCCGGAGTCCAAAATCTTTGGTTTCCCGGAAGCTGCCCGCCGAGCCATTGTAGTAACGTCGGCGGATCGCTAGATGACATATTTACGGTTAGAACTAGGGCGGTATCTAATCGCCTTCGAACCTCTAACTTTCGTTCTTGATTGATGAAAACACCTTTGGCAAATGCTTTCGCTGATGTTCGTCTTGCGACGATCCAAGAATTTCACCTCTAACGTCGCAATACGAATGCCCCCAGTTATCCCTATTAATCATTACCTCGGAGTTCTGAAAACCAACAAAATAGAACCGAGATCATATTCTATTATTCCATGCACGAAATATTCAAGCAGCATTTTGAGCCCGCTTTGAGCACTCTAATTTGTTCAAAGTAAAATTGTCGGCCCATCTCGACACTCACTGAAGAGCACCGCGATAGGATTTTGATATTGAACCGGCGTTTTACCGCCGGCTCACCGACGATATGCTCCGCAAACGTGTCAGTATCACCGCGGATGCGGTGCACCGACAGCGCGGCGCACAAATGCAACTACGAGCTTTTTAACCGCAACAATTTTAGTATACGCTATTGGAGCTGGAATTACCGCGGCTGCTGGCACCAGACTTGCCCTCCAATTGTTCCTCGTTAAAATATTTAAAGTGTACTCATTCCGATTACGAGGCCTCGTAAGAGTCCCGTATCGTTATTTTTCGTCACTACCTCCCCGTGCCGGGAGTGGGTAATTTGCGCGCCTGCTGCCTTCCTTGGATGTGGTAGCCGTTTCTCAGGCTCCCTCTCCGGAATCGAACCCTGATTCCCCGTTACCCGTGACAACCATGGTAGTCGCAGAAACTACCATCGAAAGTTGATAAGGCAGACATTTGAAAGATGCGTCGCCGGTACTGGACCATGCGATCGGCAAAAGTTATCCAGATTCATCAAAATTAACGACTTCGGACGCGAGGCCCTCCGTCGATTGGTTTTGATCTAATAAAAGCACTCATCCCATCACTGGTCAGAGTTCTGATTGCATGTATTAGCTCTAGAATTACCACAGTTATCCAAGTAACTGAGTAAGATCTAAGGAACCAAAACTGATATATTGAGCCATTCGCGGTATCGCCTTAATACGGCTTGCACTGAGACATGCATGGCTTAATCTTTGAGACAAGCATATAACTACTGGCAGGATCAACCAGGGAGCTGACAGTCACTCGCGGACGAATGTAGCCGTCGTCGCTCGGACGAGAACACGACACATATCGACGCGGTCGCGGGCGCGTCCGCGTCGAATGATGTTTCGTTTTTGAACTCGTCGTACCTTTTAATATTGTACGCTCTTTGTTTTCGATGGTTCGTGCAGCGTCAACGGAGTATCTCATCCGATTGTCGCAACGATCCAACGAGAGAGTGTGCGCGCGATTTACTAATAGCGCAACTCCGAATTGGATGGTTCACGGCGAGACAATTTAAGATTCACGTTTCATTATTATCTTTTAACACAAACGCGAACACTGAAAACAGATTCAGCCCGGTGTTTGAGAGACGTCGTCCTTGGCGTTAATTTTTATAGCGCCTTATAGAGGACCGTCGCCATAGGCGACGTGCAATTCATTTGTAGGATCGATACGTGAACCGAGACGAGTTTAAACAATCGCATCGGTCGATCCGCACTGTTCAATAAAATGTTCAACGTTCGAAAAGTCCCACGGCGCAACGTGGAAGCGCGCGTTGTTGTGTTAATCGTGACATCGCGACGAATTGTAAAGTTCGACACAAAATCCACTCGAAACACCACCAACACGAGAGTGCGCACACTACGCGTGAAACCATCGAACGAACTCTTGTATGCGGCATGCAGTCCGTTGTCGAAGTCGGTCAGTCTGTGTCAGCAGGCGGCAGTTATCCGCCGCCCGTTCAGTCTCACCGCGCCGACAACGCACTACACGTCGCCCGCCCCATGTGTATGCGGCGCTCCTGTTATGACGCGTGGCAGACGGAGCGACAACATATGAACATATGATAGTCCGTCGGTGGTTCGGTCCGGTGGGGTGACGATGGTCGCCGGTGGGGGTGGGCTAGCCCTGGGGGG
>NW_027332229.1:3414433-3416933 GCF_041222505.1 Epargyreus clarus | reverse complement strand
CCATACTCCCCCCGGAGTCCAAAATCTTTGGTTTCCCGGAAGCTGCCCGCCGAGCCATTGTAGTAACGTCGGCGGATCGCTAGATGACATATTTACGGTTAGAACTAGGGCGGTATCTAATCGCCTTCGAACCTCTAACTTTCGTTCTTGATTGATGAAAACACCTTTGGCAAATGCTTTCGCTGATGTTCGTCTTGCGACGATCCAAGAATTTCACCTCTAACGTCGCAATACGAATGCCCCCAGTTATCCCTATTAATCATTACCTCGGAGTTCTGAAAACCAACAAAATAGAACCGAGATCATATTCTATTATTCCATGCACGAAATATTCAAGCAGCATTTTGAGCCCGCTTTGAGCACTCTAATTTGTTCAAAGTAAAATTGTCGGCCCATCTCGACACTCACTGAAGAGCACCGCGATAGGATTTTGATATTGAACCGGCGTTTTACCGCCGGCTCACCGACGATATGCTCCGCAAACGTGTCAGTATCACCGCGGATGCGGTGCACCGACAGCGCGGCGCACAAATGCAACTACGAGCTTTTTAACCGCAACAATTTTAGTATACGCTATTGGAGCTGGAATTACCGCGGCTGCTGGCACCAGACTTGCCCTCCAATTGTTCCTCGTTAAAATATTTAAAGTGTACTCATTCCGATTACGAGGCCTCGTAAGAGTCCCGTATCGTTATTTTTCGTCACTACCTCCCCGTGCCGGGAGTGGGTAATTTGCGCGCCTGCTGCCTTCCTTGGATGTGGTAGCCGTTTCTCAGGCTCCCTCTCCGGAATCGAACCCTGATTCCCCGTTACCCGTGACAACCATGGTAGTCGCAGAAACTACCATCGAAAGTTGATAAGGCAGACATTTGAAAGATGCGTCGCCGGTACTGGACCATGCGATCGGCAAAAGTTATCCAGATTCATCAAAATTAACGACTTCGGACGCGAGGCCCTCCGTCGATTGGTTTTGATCTAATAAAAGCACTCATCCCATCACTGGTCAGAGTTCTGATTGCATGTATTAGCTCTAGAATTACCACAGTTATCCAAGTAACTGAGTAAGATCTAAGGAACCAAAACTGATATATTGAGCCATTCGCGGTATCGCCTTAATACGGCTTGCACTGAGACATGCATGGCTTAATCTTTGAGACAAGCATATAACTACTGGCAGGATCAACCAGGGAGCTGACAGTCACTCGCGGACGAATGTAGCCGTCGTCGCTCGGACGAGAACACGACACATATCGACGCGGTCGCGGGCGCGTCCGCGTCGAATGATGTTTCGTTTTTGAACTCGTCGTACCTTTTAATATTGTACGCTCTTTGTTTTCGATGGTTCGTGCAGCGTCAACGGAGTATCTCATCCGATTGTCGCAACGATCCAACGAGAGAGTGTGCGCGCGATTTACTAATAGCGCAACTCCGAATTGGATGGTTCACGGCGAGACAATTTAAGATTCACGTTTCATTATTATCTTTTAACACAAACGCGAACACTGAAAACAGATTCAGCCCGGTGTTTGAGAGACGTCGTCCTTGGCGTTAATTTTTATAGCGCCTTATAGAGGACCGTCGCCATAGGCGACGTGCAATTCATTTGTAGGATCGATACGTGAACCGAGACGAGTTTAAACAATCGCATCGGTCGATCCGCACTGTTCAATAAAATGTTCAACGTTCGAAAAGTCCCACGGCGCAACGTGGAAGCGCGCGTTGTTGTGTTAATCGTGACATCGCGACGAATTGTAAAGTTCGACACAAAATCCACTCGAAACACCACCAACACGAGAGTGCGCACACTACGCGTGAAACCATCGAACGAACTCTTGTATGCGGCATGCAGTCCGTTGTCGAAGTCGGTCAGTCTGTGTCAGCAGGCGGCAGTTATCCGCCGCCCGTTCAGTCTCACCGCGCCGACAACGCACTACACGTCGCCCGCCCCATGTGTATGCGGCGCTCCTGTTATGACGCGTGGCAGACGGAGCGACAACATATGAACATATGATAGTCCGTCGGTGGTTCGGTCCGGTGGGGTGACGATGGTCGCCGGTGGGGGTGGGCTAGCCCTGGGGGGTGCGGGGGAGAGTGGGGGGAGGGGGTTTGGGGGGGGGGGGGTGTAGGGGGGGGGGTTCGCCGGTTGGGGTTCGTCGGCCGACTTTGCTGCTGCCGCTGCTGCGTCTACCGCGTTATTATTATTATTATTATTATTTTCTGTTTTGGTTTTTTTGATTTCCAAAAAAAAAAAATTTTTTTTTTTTTTTTTTAATTTTTTCATTCCCCTCTTGTCCATACACCTTTTTAACTTTATTTGCGTATCGTATTAGTCAGATCGTGACGTGACAGTTTGTGCGCTACTCTCAGTACAGAGTTAAATAATTTCTCAATATAATAGCATAATACAAGAGCCACCTTTGAAAAAATACATACGGTCTCACTTTTTTGAAATACGTTCAAAACATTGTAAATTATTAAAACAAAAGAGTATAATATGAAT
>NW_027332229.1:3406933-3409433 GCF_041222505.1 Epargyreus clarus | reverse complement strand
AATATCCGTGAAGTCCTTACATACCTCGGAGGCAGGTTTGCTCCAGTTAAGCCGTCCCACTCGTTCGTGGATGCCCGAGCGGAAACGGTCCCAGTCCACACCGCGCACCCGGAACCGCCTCAGCGCTCCCGCAGACTCCGCCGGTGGAGGTGTGGTGTCGGCGCCTACGGTGTAAGTTATTAATCTGTGGTCGCTGCTACTGGCCTCGGCGTGCACTATCCAGTTGTAGATGTTCATCCCTCTGGTCGAGGCCGTCACGTCGATATTGGACTCCCCGCCACTGTCACCACAGAAGGTCGACGGCTGGTGCGGCGCGTTGTGTACAATTAGCCCACGCGCCGAGATAAAATCTTCCATTCTTGACCTTCTGTGGCTGGCTTCGGGTCCGCGTCCAATCGTTTGCTCCGGCCTGCAAAACCAGAGGGGGGAGTGGGCGTTCGTGTCCACTCCAATGAGGACCTTCTGTCCTCGCAGTTGGTCCAGTAGCAGCTCCAGGGGTCCCAAGTGTATGTCGATGTCATCCTTATACTGGAAGTACGCCGACACCAAATATAGGTCCAGGGACGGGACGTGGCACACCATCAGGTGTTGCGTGCAGTGCTGGTGCAGGACCGCGCACGGGAGTCGGGCATTGGGGATGAAAAATCCCGCTTTCCCCGTGCGTAGGTGTTTTATGATGTGTTCTGCGTCATACGGCTCCTGCACCAGCACGATGTCCAGATTGTGTTCTGCGGCCACCGCGGGTAATTCCTTGGTGGCCGCCGCGGAGCCTGCCAGGTTAATTTGGCCTACCCGGAGCTTATCCATACTTGGTTATCTCAACGCTCCGGGCCTCCGCGTACTGGCGTGCAGGGCACTCCTTCGCCATCGTCTTGTGGTTGGCTGCCTCTTTACGCCCGAACTTCTTACAGGTCGCGCAGCATACCTGCGGTGGGTCGCACTCCGTGCCGCGGTGGCCTGTCTCGCCGCACTTGCTGCACGTAGGTTGGGCGGCCTTACAATATTTCTCCGGGTGGCCGAACTGCTGGCATTTGTTGCAGCAGGTGACCGCCACATAGTCAGACGCCTCTGCCACCTGCCATCCGATATATACCACTTCCTCGCTTAGGAGGAAGCGGCGGAGGCTAGGGGAGCACTGCAGCACGTATGTGGCAGTCCTGCCTGTTGGCCTTCCTTTCTTGAAGGCCACCCGCATGTCCTTTGCGACTCGCTCCGCTGTCCACTCGGCGTGACCACCGCGACTTGCCTGCTCCACGATGCTGCTGACCAGCTCCTCAGGCTTGGTATCGTTCTCCACATTACGGAGCGCGACGTAGGGCTGCCTTCTTGCAGGCTCTGTGACCCGCAGCGTCTTGGGAGCAGCCTCCTTCAACTTCCGGGCGTCCTCGGCCGTAGAGGTCCGCACGACGACGCCGGCGTTCCCCACCTTCCTCACCTGTTGGACCTGGATACCCAGATCCTTGGGGTTGATGGCCGTCTTCAGCGCAGCCTTTGTCTCCTCTGCCGTCTTCAGCTTGTCAGCTTCGGCCTCGGTGGGGTAGAAGGCCACCACTGCAGACTCTCCATGCGGGATGGGGATGGGTGCCGCGCGCTTATCCAATTTCAGCGCCCTTGCGTAGTCCGGCTTCGCAACCACAGCCGGCGTCGGTGCTTGCACCTGGCGGCCCAGTGCCGACTGCTGCATGGCCACTATCTTTTTGGTGGCCACAAGCTCAGCCTCCACAAGCGCCTTCTCCGCGTCAGCCAGCCTCAGTTCTAGGACGCCAATGACAGCTAGGATATCCTGGCCATGCCCGCTGATGCTCGTTTTGTCGGCCATATTTAACTTGTTCGAGGCCGATGCCACGGTCATGATTCCCTTGACCGCCAGGTGCACGGAGTTCAATAGCTCCTCCTTTGACTCGCCGAAGATGGGGTCCTTCTCCTGGTCCCTCGCTGGCTGCGCGCTGCTGCTGGGGCCATGGTCCCATAGTCCCCCTAGCGGCGGTACCTCCTCTCTAGCGGCGCTCCTCACCAGGCGTCGGCGAACCGGTTCCGGGATATCCTCCGGTGATGGTAACGGCCGCTTGCTAGAGCCCGACGGTGCCGGCTGATCCAGCATCTCAATAGTTTCCTGAGCCCGGACCTGGCTGAATGAGTGCGGCGGGGTCCGAGCCAAGGATTGACGCGGCATGAACGCCTCTGCGCCACGCTCCAGCTGCCGCAGGAATTCGCGCTCCTGCTCGATCTTCTCCTCACTGCGGCGTCGGAATTCCTCCACCAGCTCTGGGGTGAGCTGGCGGTACTCCATCCCCTAATCTAAACTACTCTAAAGCGATTAAAATGTCCAAAATAATAAAATAAAATAAAAGTAAAAACAAAGAAATGAAGTAAAAAAAAAAACTAATATTGATGAACCAAATAAACAAAAGAGTCAAAGAAAAACACAGTCAAAAAACTACACTAAAACAAAAATGTCTAAAGACTAAATTGTCTATAGACAGACAGTCTTGCCTGTCGT
>NW_027332229.1:3399433-3401933 GCF_041222505.1 Epargyreus clarus | reverse complement strand
CTTTGCAACCATACTCCCCCCGGAGTCCAAAATCTTTGGTTTCCCGGAAGCTGCCCGCCGAGCCATTGTAGTAACGTCGGCGGATCGCTAGATGACATATTTACGGTTAGAACTAGGGCGGTATCTAATCGCCTTCGAACCTCTAACTTTCGTTCTTGATTGATGAAAACACCTTTGGCAAATGCTTTCGCTGATGTTCGTCTTGCGACGATCCAAGAATTTCACCTCTAACGTCGCAATACGAATGCCCCCAGTTATCCCTATTAATCATTACCTCGGAGTTCTGAAAACCAACAAAATAGAACCGAGATCATATTCTATTATTCCATGCACGAAATATTCAAGCAGCATTTTGAGCCCGCTTTGAGCACTCTAATTTGTTCAAAGTAAAATTGTCGGCCCATCTCGACACTCACTGAAGAGCACCGCGATAGGATTTTGATATTGAACCGGCGTTTTACCGCCGGCTCACCGACGATATGCTCCGCAAACGTGTCAGTATCACCGCGGATGCGGTGCACCGACAGCGCGGCGCACAAATGCAACTACGAGCTTTTTAACCGCAACAATTTTAGTATACGCTATTGGAGCTGGAATTACCGCGGCTGCTGGCACCAGACTTGCCCTCCAATTGTTCCTCGTTAAAATATTTAAAGTGTACTCATTCCGATTACGAGGCCTCGTAAGAGTCCCGTATCGTTATTTTTCGTCACTACCTCCCCGTGCCGGGAGTGGGTAATTTGCGCGCCTGCTGCCTTCCTTGGATGTGGTAGCCGTTTCTCAGGCTCCCTCTCCGGAATCGAACCCTGATTCCCCGTTACCCGTGACAACCATGGTAGTCGCAGAAACTACCATCGAAAGTTGATAAGGCAGACATTTGAAAGATGCGTCGCCGGTACTGGACCATGCGATCGGCAAAAGTTATCCAGATTCATCAAAATTAACGACTTCGGACGCGAGGCCCTCCGTCGATTGGTTTTGATCTAATAAAAGCACTCATCCCATCACTGGTCAGAGTTCTGATTGCATGTATTAGCTCTAGAATTACCACAGTTATCCAAGTAACTGAGTAAGATCTAAGGAACCAAAACTGATATATTGAGCCATTCGCGGTATCGCCTTAATACGGCTTGCACTGAGACATGCATGGCTTAATCTTTGAGACAAGCATATAACTACTGGCAGGATCAACCAGGGAGCTGACAGTCACTCGCGGACGAATGTAGCCGTCGTCGCTCGGACGAGAACACGACACATATCGACGCGGTCGCGGGCGCGTCCGCGTCGAATGATGTTTCGTTTTTGAACTCGTCGTACCTTTTAATATTGTACGCTCTTTGTTTTCGATGGTTCGTGCAGCGTCAACGGAGTATCTCATCCGATTGTCGCAACGATCCAACGAGAGAGTGTGCGCGCGATTTACTAATAGCGCAACTCCGAATTGGATGGTTCACGGCGAGACAATTTAAGATTCACGTTTCATTATTATCTTTTAACACAAACGCGAACACTGAAAACAGATTCAGCCCGGTGTTTGAGAGACGTCGTCCTTGGCGTTAATTTTTATAGCGCCTTATAGAGGACCGTCGCCATAGGCGACGTGCAATTCATTTGTAGGATCGATACGTGAACCGAGACGAGTTTAAACAATCGCATCGGTCGATCCGCACTGTTCAATAAAATGTTCAACGTTCGAAAAGTCCCACGGCGCAACGTGGAAGCGCGCGTTGTTGTGTTAATCGTGACATCGCGACGAATTGTAAAGTTCGACACAAAATCCACTCGAAACACCACCAACACGAGAGTGCGCACACTACGCGTGAAACCATCGAACGAACTCTTGTATGCGGCATGCAGTCCGTTGTCGAAGTCGGTCAGTCTGTGTCAGCAGGCGGCAGTTATCCGCCGCCCGTTCAGTCTCACCGCGCCGACAACGCACTACACGTCGCCCGCCCCATGTGTATGCGGCGCTCCTGTTATGACGCGTGGCAGACGGAGCGACAACATATGAACATATGATAGTCCGTCGGTGGTTCGGTCCGGTGGGGTGACGATGGTCGCCGGTGGGGGTGGGCTAGCCCTGGGGGGTGCGGGGGAGAGTGGGGGGAGGGGGTTTGGGGGGGGGGGGGTGTAGGGGGGGGGGTTCGCCGGTTGGGGTTCGTCGGCCGACTTTGCTGCTGCCGCTGCTGCGTCTACCGCGTTATTATTATTATTATTATTATTTTCTGTTTTGGTTTTTTTGATTTCCAAAAAAAAAAAATTTTTTTTTTTTTTTTTTAATTTTTTCATTCCCCTCTTGTCCATACACCTTTTTAACTTTATTTGCGTATCGTATTAGTCAGATCGTGACGTGACAGTTTGTGCGCTACTCTCAGTACAGAGTTAAATAATTTCTCAATATAATAGCATAATACAAGAGCCACCTTTGAAAAAATACATACGGTCTCACTTTTTTGAAATACGTTCAAAACATTGTAAATTATTAAAACAAAAGAGTATA
>NW_027332229.1:3389433-3391933 GCF_041222505.1 Epargyreus clarus | reverse complement strand
GAGCACCGCGATAGGATTTTGATATTGAACCGGCGTTTTACCGCCGGCTCACCGACGATATGCTCCGCAAACGTGTCAGTATCACCGCGGATGCGGTGCACCGACAGCGCGGCGCACAAATGCAACTACGAGCTTTTTAACCGCAACAATTTTAGTATACGCTATTGGAGCTGGAATTACCGCGGCTGCTGGCACCAGACTTGCCCTCCAATTGTTCCTCGTTAAAATATTTAAAGTGTACTCATTCCGATTACGAGGCCTCGTAAGAGTCCCGTATCGTTATTTTTCGTCACTACCTCCCCGTGCCGGGAGTGGGTAATTTGCGCGCCTGCTGCCTTCCTTGGATGTGGTAGCCGTTTCTCAGGCTCCCTCTCCGGAATCGAACCCTGATTCCCCGTTACCCGTGACAACCATGGTAGTCGCAGAAACTACCATCGAAAGTTGATAAGGCAGACATTTGAAAGATGCGTCGCCGGTACTGGACCATGCGATCGGCAAAAGTTATCCAGATTCATCAAAATTAACGACTTCGGACGCGAGGCCCTCCGTCGATTGGTTTTGATCTAATAAAAGCACTCATCCCATCACTGGTCAGAGTTCTGATTGCATGTATTAGCTCTAGAATTACCACAGTTATCCAAGTAACTGAGTAAGATCTAAGGAACCAAAACTGATATATTGAGCCATTCGCGGTATCGCCTTAATACGGCTTGCACTGAGACATGCATGGCTTAATCTTTGAGACAAGCATATAACTACTGGCAGGATCAACCAGGGAGCTGACAGTCACTCGCGGACGAATGTAGCCGTCGTCGCTCGGACGAGAACACGACACATATCGACGCGGTCGCGGGCGCGTCCGCGTCGAATGATGTTTCGTTTTTGAACTCGTCGTACCTTTTAATATTGTACGCTCTTTGTTTTCGATGGTTCGTGCAGCGTCAACGGAGTATCTCATCCGATTGTCGCAACGATCCAACGAGAGAGTGTGCGCGCGATTTACTAATAGCGCAACTCCGAATTGGATGGTTCACGGCGAGACAATTTAAGATTCACGTTTCATTATTATCTTTTAACACAAACGCGAACACTGAAAACAGATTCAGCCCGGTGTTTGAGAGACGTCGTCCTTGGCGTTAATTTTTATAGCGCCTTATAGAGGACCGTCGCCATAGGCGACGTGCAATTCATTTGTAGGATCGATACGTGAACCGAGACGAGTTTAAACAATCGCATCGGTCGATCCGCACTGTTCAATAAAATGTTCAACGTTCGAAAAGTCCCACGGCGCAACGTGGAAGCGCGCGTTGTTGTGTTAATCGTGACATCGCGACGAATTGTAAAGTTCGACACAAAATCCACTCGAAACACCACCAACACGAGAGTGCGCACACTACGCGTGAAACCATCGAACGAACTCTTGTATGCGGCATGCAGTCCGTTGTCGAAGTCGGTCAGTCTGTGTCAGCAGGCGGCAGTTATCCGCCGCCCGTTCAGTCTCACCGCGCCGACAACGCACTACACGTCGCCCGCCCCATGTGTATGCGGCGCTCCTGTTATGACGCGTGGCAGACGGAGCGACAACATATGAACATATGATAGTCCGTCGGTGGTTCGGTCCGGTGGGGTGACGATGGTCGCCGGTGGGGGTGGGCTAGCCCTGGGGGGTGCGGGGGAGAGTGGGGGGAGGGGGTTTGGGGGGGGGGGGGTGTAGGGGGGGGGGTTCGCCGGTTGGGGTTCGTCGGCCGACTTTGCTGCTGCCGCTGCTGCGTCTACCGCGTTATTATTATTATTATTATTATTTTCTGTTTTGGTTTTTTTGATTTCCAAAAAAAAAAAATTTTTTTTTTTTTTTTTTAATTTTTTCATTCCCCTCTTGTCCATACACCTTTTTAACTTTATTTGCGTATCGTATTAGTCAGATCGTGACGTGACAGTTTGTGCGCTACTCTCAGTACAGAGTTAAATAATTTCTCAATATAATAGCATAATACAAGAGCCACCTTTGAAAAAATACATACGGTCTCACTTTTTTGAAATACGTTCAAAACATTGTAAATTATTAAAACAAAAGAGTATAATATGAATTAAACGGAGGTATATGTATGGGAATATGTTATTATTATTATTACATATAAAACATTGTCTAGTATTTTAGTTTTTTAGAATAGGTTCGATTTAGAAATTGAAAAGTGATCTCGGAAAAGCAACGCGATCATTGAACGTAAGAAATATTAGCGAACCGGCGCACATGTCATCGTAATAAAAGATAATAAAAGAGAACGGTAGTTAGGTAGCAGTTGGCATTTGGCAGCAGTTGGTAGGAACGTGACGTAGTACGTGACGGGTAGGTAACACGCGTTAGTGGCCTGTATGGGGTAGTATATGGACGCTATATAATTGTGACGTTCGGTGTCGTCCGTCGGTCTGCGCGCGGTGGGTGTTGTACAAACTACGTGGCGGGGTGTTCGTGTATCGAAAGATAGACCCAACGGGCAAC
>NW_027332229.1:3379433-3384433 GCF_041222505.1 Epargyreus clarus | reverse complement strand
GTCGAAACGCACTTCGGACGTCGAGTCCGCCTACGACGCGCCGAAAAGCGCGCGTCGCTAACGCGTCGCGGCGCACACGCGGAGGCACACCCCGTCGGCCTTTCAGCTCGCCCTCTTAGCGCTCAACACGCACGCAGCGCATATCGCACACCGAAGGGTCGCATAGAGCTTTCCGGGTGGGCTCCGGGCGCGCTTTGAACGACGCAAAGCGTACGCGCAATTTTGCACGCGATAAACAATTTTTAAACGGACCGACGCGACTCGCCGTGGCGCACCGCGCGGAACCGTCAAGTGTTCAAACGGTGCGAATGAACAGTGTGATATTTGTTTTTATACAGCCGGCCCTCAGACAGGAGTGGTCCTGGATGTTTCTCCACGGACCGCAATGTGCGTTCGAAATGTCGATGTTCAAATGTGTCCTGCAGTTCACACTATGACGCGCAGTTAACTGCGTTCTTCATCGACCCGCGAGCCAAGTGATCCACCGTCCAGGGTAATTGTTTCGCATATATCTAATTAAAGATAATGCAATACCATTTTTGTGCGTTCAACGTTTGTCACATGCACGTTCGAATGAATGTGCATTAAAGTGGTTACCTTTTCAGAACGCGCGCGGCGAGCTAACGCCTTAGCGCGACTCCAAAAAACCGCTATCGGTACACGCGCGCGCTCACGCTGCGCACTCCACGTTGTCACGGACTCGGGGCGCGGATTTTTACCTTTCTGCGTCCGAGACGGCGGGAACGCGCGACGCCAGCGACGACGTACGACCTTGTCGCAACGGAGGACACAATCGCCCGAGCGCTACGACTGTACGATACGCCATCGCCGACATCGGTGAGCACGGCGGATCCGTCCATCCATCCGTCCATAATATGGACGGACGGACGGTCGGATGGGTATGTTGTGGATTAATGTCTGCGTATTACGAGCGCGAACGCGTCGTGACACACGTTAATGATCCTTCCGCAGGTTCCCCTACGGAAACCTTGTTACGACTTTTACTTCCTCTAAATGATCAAGTTTGGTCAACTTCCCAGCAACGCCGACGGCCGCGAAGCCACCGCGTGTCGGTCCGAAGACCTCACTAAATCATTCAATCGGTAGTAGCGACGGGCGGTGTGTACAAAGGGCAGGGACGTAATCAACGCGAGCTTATGACTCGCGCTTACTAGGAATTCCTCGTTTATGGGGGATAATTGCAAACCCCAATCCCCAGCACGAAGGAGTTTCAACGGGTTGCCCGGGCCTCTAGGCCTGGGAGAACATGCTGATTCCTTCAGTGTAGCGCGCGTGCGGCCCAGGACATCTAAGGGCATCACAGACCTGTTATTGCTCAATCTCGTGTGGCTCGAAGCCGCCGGTCCCTCTAAGAAGAATTTTAATACGTCGCCAGTGAGTTGCACGACCGAAGTCGAGCACACCTAAATGGCGACGCCTATTTAGCAGGCTAGAGTCTCGTTCGTTACCGGAATTAACCAGACAAATCGCTCCACCAACTAAGAACGGCCATGCACCACCACCCACCGAATCAAGAAAGAGCTGTTAATCTGTCAATCCTTCCGGTGTCCGGGCCTGGTGAGATTTCCCGTGTTGAGTCAAATTAAGCCGCAGGCTCCACTCCTGGTGGTGCCCTTCCGTCAATTCCTTTAAGTTTCAGCTTTGCAACCATACTCCCCCCGGAGTCCAAAATCTTTGGTTTCCCGGAAGCTGCCCGCCGAGCCATTGTAGTAACGTCGGCGGATCGCTAGATGACATATTTACGGTTAGAACTAGGGCGGTATCTAATCGCCTTCGAACCTCTAACTTTCGTTCTTGATTGATGAAAACACCTTTGGCAAATGCTTTCGCTGATGTTCGTCTTGCGACGATCCAAGAATTTCACCTCTAACGTCGCAATACGAATGCCCCCAGTTATCCCTATTAATCATTACCTCGGAGTTCTGAAAACCAACAAAATAGAACCGAGATCATATTCTATTATTCCATGCACGAAATATTCAAGCAGCATTTTGAGCCCGCTTTGAGCACTCTAATTTGTTCAAAGTAAAATTGTCGGCCCATCTCGACACTCACTGAAGAGCACCGCGATAGGATTTTGATATTGAACCGGCGTTTTACCGCCGGCTCACCGACGATATGCTCCGCAAACGTGTCAGTATCACCGCGGATGCGGTGCACCGACAGCGCGGCGCACAAATGCAACTACGAGCTTTTTAACCGCAACAATTTTAGTATACGCTATTGGAGCTGGAATTACCGCGGCTGCTGGCACCAGACTTGCCCTCCAATTGTTCCTCGTTAAAATATTTAAAGTGTACTCATTCCGATTACGAGGCCTCGTAAGAGTCCCGTATCGTTATTTTTCGTCACTACCTCCCCGTGCCGGGAGTGGGTAATTTGCGCGCCTGCTGCCTTCCTTGGATGTGGTAGCCGTTTCTCAGGCTCCCTCTCCGGAATCGAACCCTGATTCCCCGTTACCCGTGACAACCATGGTAGTCGCAGAAACTACCATCGAAAGTTGATAAGGCAGACATTTGAAAGATGCGTCGCCGGTACTGGACCATGCGATCGGCAAAAGTTATCCAGATTCATCAAAATTAACGACTTCGGACGCGAGGCCCTCCGTCGATTGGTTTTGATCTAATAAAAGCACTCATCCCATCACTGGTCAGAGTTCTGATTGCATGTATTAGCTCTAGAATTACCACAGTTATCCAAGTAACTGAGTAAGATCTAAGGAACCAAAACTGATATATTGAGCCATTCGCGGTATCGCCTTAATACGGCTTGCACTGAGACATGCATGGCTTAATCTTTGAGACAAGCATATAACTACTGGCAGGATCAACCAGGGAGCTGACAGTCACTCGCGGACGAATGTAGCCGTCGTCGCTCGGACGAGAACACGACACATATCGACGCGGTCGCGGGCGCGTCCGCGTCGAATGATGTTTCGTTTTTGAACTCGTCGTACCTTTTAATATTGTACGCTCTTTGTTTTCGATGGTTCGTGCAGCGTCAACGGAGTATCTCATCCGATTGTCGCAACGATCCAACGAGAGAGTGTGCGCGCGATTTACTAATAGCGCAACTCCGAATTGGATGGTTCACGGCGAGACAATTTAAGATTCACGTTTCATTATTATCTTTTAACACAAACGCGAACACTGAAAACAGATTCAGCCCGGTGTTTGAGAGACGTCGTCCTTGGCGTTAATTTTTATAGCGCCTTATAGAGGACCGTCGCCATAGGCGACGTGCAATTCATTTGTAGGATCGATACGTGAACCGAGACGAGTTTAAACAATCGCATCGGTCGATCCGCACTGTTCAATAAAATGTTCAACGTTCGAAAAGTCCCACGGCGCAACGTGGAAGCGCGCGTTGTTGTGTTAATCGTGACATCGCGACGAATTGTAAAGTTCGACACAAAATCCACTCGAAACACCACCAACACGAGAGTGCGCACACTACGCGTGAAACCATCGAACGAACTCTTGTATGCGGCATGCAGTCCGTTGTCGAAGTCGGTCAGTCTGTGTCAGCAGGCGGCAGTTATCCGCCGCCCGTTCAGTCTCACCGCGCCGACAACGCACTACACGTCGCCCGCCCCATGTGTATGCGGCGCTCCTGTTATGACGCGTGGCAGACGGAGCGACAACATATGAACATATGATAGTCCGTCGGTGGTTCGGTCCGGTGGGGTGACGATGGTCGCCGGTGGGGGTGGGCTAGCCCTGGGGGGTGCGGGGGAGAGTGGGGGGAGGGGGTTTGGGGGGGGGGGGGTGTAGGGGGGGGGGTTCGCCGGTTGGGGTTCGTCGGCCGACTTTGCTGCTGCCGCTGCTGCGTCTACCGCGTTATTATTATTATTATTATTATTTTCTGTTTTGGTTTTTTTGATTTCCAAAAAAAAAAAATTTTTTTTTTTTTTTTTTAATTTTTTCATTCCCCTCTTGTCCATACACCTTTTTAACTTTATTTGCGTATCGTATTAGTCAGATCGTGACGTGACAGTTTGTGCGCTACTCTCAGTACAGAGTTAAATAATTTCTCAATATAATAGCATAATACAAGAGCCACCTTTGAAAAAATACATACGGTCTCACTTTTTTGAAATACGTTCAAAACATTGTAAATTATTAAAACAAAAGAGTATAATATGAATTAAACGGAGGTATATGTATGGGAATATGTTATTATTATTATTACATATAAAACATTGTCTAGTATTTTAGTTTTTTAGAATAGGTTCGATTTAGAAATTGAAAAGTGATCTCGGAAAAGCAACGCGATCATTGAACGTAAGAAATATTAGCGAACCGGCGCACATGTCATCGTAATAAAAGATAATAAAAGAGAACGGTAGTTAGGTAGCAGTTGGCATTTGGCAGCAGTTGGTAGGAACGTGACGTAGTACGTGACGGGTAGGTAACACGCGTTAGTGGCCTGTATGGGGTAGTATATGGACGCTATATAATTGTGACGTTCGGTGTCGTCCGTCGGTCTGCGCGCGGTGGGTGTTGTACAAACTACGTGGCGGGGTGTTCGTGTATCGAAAGATAGACCCAACGGGCAACGTCAAACGCGGGGGGTGTTCGTGTATAGTGTCTTTTTAACTTTATTTGCGTATTTCTTTGTATTATTAGTCAGATCGTGACGTGACAGTTTGTGCGCTACTCTCAGTATAGAATTGAATAATTTCTCAATATAATAGCATAATACGTACGGAATCGAGGAACGATCTCACTTTTTTGAAATACGTTGAAAATATTGTGACTATATAAAACAAAAGAGTATAATATGAATTAAACGGAGGCATATGTATGGGAATATGTTATTATTATTTTTTATTTTTATTTATTTAACACATATAACATTGTCTATTATATTTGGTCAGAAGAGGTTCGATTTAGAAATTGAAAAGTGATCTCGGAGAAGCAACGCGATGGTTGAACGTAAGAAATATGAATATTGTGTACAAGTGTGGAGCGCATTAT
>NW_027332229.1:3366933-3376933 GCF_041222505.1 Epargyreus clarus | reverse complement strand
TTGTTGGATGGTGTGCGCCGTCGTCTCCCTAACCATGCAGCCAGCACGGCAGTTCAACTCCGACTCACGTCCCGTCCTACGACCCCTTGTGTTTCGCACCCTAGAAGGTAGTGCGTTAATGTGGGTCTGAACGCACTGGATGAAATCGCGGCCGTTTAGGTCCCCCATTGGCTTTGTTATCCATTTATTGGATGCTGGGACTTTCGTCGACTCTCTGAGCTCAAATCCGTCGACTGATTGATGTAAATTGTCTCGCCAATACTGCGCCACCGTCCTCTCACCGGTCCTCGGGGCATCGGCAGAGAATTTCCGGAGCTGCCTCCCGGCCCACTTCAGCTTCTGACGTATCTTATCAGATTTGGACGCGGCTCTGGCCACTGACCATCGCGACGAGTCCAGCTTCCCGAACCTACGTACAATTAGGTCCGGAACGCATGTCCTCAACGACGGGATCGCCAAGCCACCGTCCCTGGTCGAAGCATGAAAGTAGCCGATCGGCACATCCTTCGGAAGCCTCAGCCACTGTCGCACGGAGTGCCGGATTTGCACATCGAGCATCCTGAGCCTATCATCCGAGATGTTGCCCAGCACCAGGCCGTGCAAGAACCTCGGAATGAGGTAAGTTCGGACAACCTCTAATCGCTGTTGCGGCTTTAGGGGGGCCTTCTTGATGTTTTCGAGGGCCTTTTTTACGTCCTGCTCGATTGTGACGGATCCAGCAGATGTCATCTCTACTCCCAGATAGCGCCAGTGTTCCTCGCTTTCCACCTGCCTAAGCCAACGACGGCCGAGCTTGAAGCTCCTCGTCGTGACGTAGTGCGGCTTCTTGCGTTTCCCATCCGGCACCATCGAGAGCACGGAGGTCTTCTCCCGGTTGAGCTGGAGTCCCATCATCTCCCCCGTCCTCGCCACAGCGTCGATCGCCTCCTGCATCCCCACCTTCGAGCCTGCAAGCAGGACTAGGTCGTCAGCATAGGCCAGAGCCGAGACTCGCTCCCCTTCCAGCCTATATCCAACTTCCTTCGGCAGTGATGCCAGAACGACGTCGAGCGCCAAGTTGAAGAGCAAGGGGGACAACGGATCCCCTTGACGGACCCCTCTGCCTACCACTACAGGCTCGCTGCGGTCGTTACCCACGGCTAAGGTGGTCTGTGCCGTGTCGTACAAACGCGCGATATAATCGCAGAAGGCCCCAGGCAGGCCCTTCTCCCTCAGGACGCTGACAAGCGCCGCATGCGACACTGTGTCGAACGCCTTCGCGAAGTCGAGCACTGCGATGTGACACTCCCGCAATTTCTTCCTGCAGTCCCCCAGCACAGCGTCCAGCACAGCCGAATTCTCGAGTGTGCCGTCGGCGCGAACGAATCCGCGCTGTCGTGCATCCGGGGGGCAACAAGCCTCCAGCCTTCGCGCCAGGAGAGCATGCATATGCCGAAGTGGTACCGACGCGATGGAAATCGGACGGTAGTCACCCGGCCCAGCCGGCTCATCCCTTTTCGGCACAAAGACCGTTCGGCATTGCCGCAGTGGCAAAGGAATCTCGCCTTTACTCATCCAGGAGTTGAATATTTCCGCCTGAGTTTTTGCTGGAACTGTACGCCAGTCCTCCGGACGTATACCGTCCGGCCCTGGCGCCGATCTCAGGTCGACCTTGGCCTCCTTCACCTCCTCTTCCGAGAAGGGAGACCACAGCTTCGTCATCGCCAGACGATCCAGTGTACCCCCGTGCTGCCCGTCGCGCCTTACGGCCCTCAGGGCTTCCGGTGTGGGCCCCGAGGCGTCCGACACCTTCTCTAGAATCGGTCGCCAAAAGGCTTCCAACTCGTCGAGTCGGTGCCGGACACCCCGACACTGTCCATCCAGGACTTCAGCTGCTGCGCGACCCGGATACTTCCGGAACAGCTCCTGCACCCTGGCGTACTCCATTCTCCTCCTCCGTTTGGATGTCATCTTGACTTCCGTGTCCTTTCGTGTAAATCCAAGGGTTTTACGCCTTCTAGACGTCACGGATCCCCGCGTCATCCGCTCTGTCGCCCTCGCAAGGAGGTCTTCGACTACGGAAACACAGGTAGACCGAACATCTAGCCGCTGGTCAGCTACTAGCAGCGCATCTTCGGGGCCGCTCATTGGCCGGACTTCGGCAACCACCTCTTCCGGAGGTCCCTCAGCTACATCTTCATCGACCTGCTCCGTTCTATTTCTCTCTGGTGTGGGAGGTGAACCCATAAGGAGTTTAGCGACCATTTCTTTGTATTTCTCCTTCCTCCTCACACCTTTAATAGCCTCCAAAGTGCGTCCCAAATTGGGCAAGGCTTTTGTTAGGTCGATGTTGATGTTGCCGGATCCCTCCCGAGTGAGGCGGGCCTCAGTACTCGCCAAGAGCTCCAGCTCCTCGTCGCGCCACCTTCGCTTCACCTGCGGAGGCGCGGATTTCGCGTTAGCCATTACAGGGTGGGCACGTCGAACGTGAACTCCCAACCCCGTCTTAGTGGCGAAGGATCGCCCACATCCGTCACATCCATAACCGGACGACATCCCAGGGCCATCAGAGACCCCGGGCTGAACGCCCGGAAGAGAATTGGCTACCCGTCCCGGCTCCTGTGGAAGACCGAGAGATAGCCTTGTTCCTTTTTGACTTTTGGGTGCAACAATTCTTCCTCGGTGCGGCGGGCAGCAAACCCACCGCTGAGGTTCGCCCTCTGCTTTCATTACGCCCCATCCGAAGATAGCAAATAGGCTTAGTATCGTAAACGATACCCTACGGGGCTACTCAAGGACCTCCCCCTGAGTTTCACCTAGGTCACGTCCCAGATCGTAAGGACGCTGCACACCACAAGGGGACCTAGGGACAAGCCTGATTGCGTTCGCCGCAGCAGACCACTCAGATCCGCCACCGCGACCGCAACGGAAACGTGCAATCTCCACAAGAGGAAGCATCCTGGAGAACTAAAATAGCGCTTTCAGATGCAACCCCCCCCCCCCCCTTGTTAGCTTTGGCAGCGGCGCCGCGTGCAGGCCAAGGGTAGGAGTTGAGCCCAGCTCAACGAAGGCTCCATTGACAGTTTTTGGTCGAGTGTTTGGCAACAATTTCTCACTCTTTTATGCCAGAGAACGAATTGTTCGTGTCTTGTCCAGCTACCAGAAACTGTGAGCAACTGATCGTGCTCCGACCGTTAGGCCCGGCCACAAGGACCGTTAAGAGAGTCATAGTTACTCCCGCCGTTTACCCGCGCTTGCTTGAATTTCTTCACGTTGACATTCAGAGCACTGGGCAGAAATCACATTGCGTCAACACCCGCGAGGGCCATCGCAATGCTTTGTTTTAATTAGACAGTCGGATTCCCCTTGTCCGTGCCAGTTCTGAGCTGACCGTTGAACGGCGGTCGTACAGAACCGCGCCGATCGAGCACGAGACTAAATAGACGCGGCCTTACGGCTAGGAAGATCCGCGGAAGGCCGGAACGCGGGTCCGGATTCCGCCCGCACGCCCCGAGAGACGTGCAAGCTTCGACCAGGCCCGGCACAGGCCGCATCCGCTTCCCGTCCAAACCCGACACGCCCCGGTCCTCAGAGCCAATCCTTATTCCGAAGTTACGGATCCAATTTGCCGACTTCCCTTACCTACATTATTCTATCGACTAGAGGCTCTTCACCTTGGAGACCTGCTGCGGATATGGGTACGAACCGGCGCGACATCTCCACGTACATCCCTCACCTGAATTTTCAAGGTCCGCAGAGAGTATCCGGACACCGCCGCAAATGCGGTGCTCTTCGCGTTCCGAACCATATCTCCCTTCTATAGGATTCCATGGAACTCGAACGCTCAGGCAGAAAAGAAAACTCTTCCCGGACCCCTCGGCGGCGTCTTCAGGCCACTTTGGGTTACCCCGTCGAACACTCGCTTTGAAACGAGGGAACGATTGTTGAAACGGTTCCGCTGCCGGGTTCCGGAATAGGAACCGGATTCCCTTTCGCTCAAAGGGCGTTATTTATATATTATAATGAAATAATAACAAACACGCCACATCGACATAAGATCTCTCCTTGAGCTTAGGATCGACTGACTCGCGAGCAACTACTGTTCACGCGAAACCCTTCTCCACGTCAGTCCTCCAGGGCCTCGCTGGAGTATTTGCTACTACCACCAAGATCTGCACCGACGGCGGCTCCAGGCGGGCTCACGCCCAGACCCTTCTGCGCTCACCGCCGCGCACGTCCTACTCGTTACGGCATAATGACGTCATCCGATTAAAGACTACGCACTTGCCCGTAACGGTAGTGTATAGGCAAAACGCTTCAGCGCCATCCATTTTCAGGGCTGGTTGCTTCGGCAGGTGAGTCGTTGCACACTCCTTAGCGGATTCCGACTTCCATGGCCACCGTCCTGCTGTCATGAGCGACCAACGCCTTTCATGGTGTCCCATGAGCGTTTTTTAGGCGCCTTAACACTACGTTTGGTTCATCCCACAGCGCCAGTTCTGCTTACCAAAATTGGCCCACTTGGCACCGTCATCAGATCTTCGGCTTCATCGTTCGAGTAAGCCGAAGTTCTCACCCATTTAAAGTTTGAGAATAGGTTGAGGTCGTTTCGGCCCCAATGCCTCTAATCATTCGCTTTACCGGATGAGACTGTCCAAATCGACGCCAGCTATCCTGAGGGAAACTTCGGACGGAACCAGCTACTAGATGGTTCGATTAGTCTTTCGCCCCTATACCCAGTTCCGACGATCGATTTGCACGTCAGAATCGCTACGGTCCTCCATCAGGGTTTCCCCTGACTTCGACCTGACCAGGCATAGTTCACCATCTTTCGGGTCCCAGCATCTGTGCTCAGAGCGCGCCTGCATTCACGGATTGGAAACGAGACGCCTCGGGAGTGCGAGAGATCGATCAAGACCGACGCTCCATCCTCCCTGAGCGCGCGACAAGCGCACGCCTTCACTTTCGTTGCGCCTTTCAGTTTTATGTATAGTCTCAATGACTAGCACACATGCTAGACTCCTTGGTCCGTGTTTCAAGACGGGTCCTGCGAGTGCCCGAAACTGAATCATCGCTGACAGAGACGCGCACTGTCCGAGACAGCACGGCTGCGACAACAGACGCGCCGCACCAACGTCCGCACACGGGCAGGACGTCGATGACGACGTTATCTTGCGTCGGGCCGGACGCGCGTTAACGCGTGCGCGATTCGTACAATGTTTGAATACCGTCCGGTACAGCCGGCCGGCGAACGCCACCGTCCAACCGTCCGTCTTGCGTTGGACGACTGGACTCCGGGACGAAGCTTAGGCCGACTCCGAACGGGTCGCGATGTATTACTAAGAGAGAAGTGCACGCCGTCCGCGGACGTCGACGTGCGCGACCCGTGTCGCACGATCGAAACCGACGACATCGAGGCGCGCGCACGTACGCCGCGGAATGACGATGAATCTCTCCGTTCGTTCATTCGAGTTTCGCAGGTTTACCCCTGAACGGTTTCACGTACTCTTGAACTCTCTCTTCAAAGTTCTTTTCAACTTTCCCTCACGGTACTTGTTCGCTATCGGTCTCGCGGTAATATTTAGCCTTAGATGGAGTTTACCACCCACTTAGGGCTGCACTCTCAAGCAACCCGACTCTGAGGAGAGTCCCTCTCGCGGACGCGCTCCGTCGCTACGGGCCTGGCACCCTCTACGGGAAAACGGCCCCGTTCAAGACGAACTTGGACAGGAGTGACGACCGCGAGAAAACGGAACCTCCCGAACACCACATCTCCCGCGACCGGTACGACCGCGGGATTCAGTGCTGGGCTATTTCCTGTTCGCTCGCCGCTACTAAGGAAATCCTTGTTAGTTTCTTTTCCTCCGCTTACTAATATGCTTAAATTCGGCGGGTGATCCTCCCTGATCTGAGGCCAACGATAAAAAATGGAGGCAGACGCGATATCCGTCAGCGATACGACGCCGTACGTACGCCGTGCGCGCGACAAACGCGCGACAGCGACGACGGCGTCGAAACGCACTTCGGACGTCGAGTCCGCCTACGACGCGCCGAAAAGCGCGCGTCGCTAACGCGTCGCGGCGCACACGCGGAGGCACACCCCGTCGGCCTTTCAGCTCGCCCTCTTAGCGCTCAACACGCACGCAGCGCATATCGCACACCGAAGGGTCGCATAGAGCTTTCCGGGTGGGCTCCGGGCGCGCTTTGAACGACGCAAAGCGTACGCGCAATTTTGCACGCGATAAACAATTTTTAAACGGACCGACGCGACTCGCCGTGGCGCACCGCGCGGAACCGTCAAGTGTTCAAACGGTGCGAATGAACAGTGTGATATTTGTTTTTATACAGCCGGCCCTCAGACAGGAGTGGTCCTGGATGTTTCTCCACGGACCGCAATGTGCGTTCGAAATGTCGATGTTCAAATGTGTCCTGCAGTTCACACTATGACGCGCAGTTAACTGCGTTCTTCATCGACCCGCGAGCCAAGTGATCCACCGTCCAGGGTAATTGTTTCGCATATATCTAATTAAAGATAATGCAATACCATTTTTGTGCGTTCAACGTTTGTCACATGCACGTTCGAATGAATGTGCATTAAAGTGGTTACCTTTTCAGAACGCGCGCGGCGAGCTAACGCCTTAGCGCGACTCCAAAAAACCGCTATCGGTACACGCGCGCGCTCACGCTGCGCACTCCACGTTGTCACGGACTCGGGGCGCGGATTTTTACCTTTCTGCGTCCGAGACGGCGGGAACGCGCGACGCCAGCGACGACGTACGACCTTGTCGCAACGGAGGACACAATCGCCCGAGCGCTACGACTGTACGATACGCCATCGCCGACATCGGTGAGCACGGCGGATCCGTCCATCCATCCGTCCATAATATGGACGGACGGACGGTCGGATGGGTATGTTGTGGATTAATGTCTGCGTATTACGAGCGCGAACGCGTCGTGACACACGTTAATGATCCTTCCGCAGGTTCCCCTACGGAAACCTTGTTACGACTTTTACTTCCTCTAAATGATCAAGTTTGGTCAACTTCCCAGCAACGCCGACGGCCGCGAAGCCACCGCGTGTCGGTCCGAAGACCTCACTAAATCATTCAATCGGTAGTAGCGACGGGCGGTGTGTACAAAGGGCAGGGACGTAATCAACGCGAGCTTATGACTCGCGCTTACTAGGAATTCCTCGTTTATGGGGGATAATTGCAAACCCCAATCCCCAGCACGAAGGAGTTTCAACGGGTTGCCCGGGCCTCTAGGCCTGGGAGAACATGCTGATTCCTTCAGTGTAGCGCGCGTGCGGCCCAGGACATCTAAGGGCATCACAGACCTGTTATTGCTCAATCTCGTGTGGCTCGAAGCCGCCGGTCCCTCTAAGAAGAATTTTAATACGTCGCCAGTGAGTTGCACGACCGAAGTCGAGCACACCTAAATGGCGACGCCTATTTAGCAGGCTAGAGTCTCGTTCGTTACCGGAATTAACCAGACAAATCGCTCCACCAACTAAGAACGGCCATGCACCACCACCCACCGAATCAAGAAAGAGCTGTTAATCTGTCAATCCTTCCGGTGTCCGGGCCTGGTGAGATTTCCCGTGTTGAGTCAAATTAAGCCGCAGGCTCCACTCCTGGTGGTGCCCTTCCGTCAATTCCTTTAAGTTTCAGCTTTGCAACCATACTCCCCCCGGAGTCCAAAATCTTTGGTTTCCCGGAAGCTGCCCGCCGAGCCATTGTAGTAACGTCGGCGGATCGCTAGATGACATATTTACGGTTAGAACTAGGGCGGTATCTAATCGCCTTCGAACCTCTAACTTTCGTTCTTGATTGATGAAAACACCTTTGGCAAATGCTTTCGCTGATGTTCGTCTTGCGACGATCCAAGAATTTCACCTCTAACGTCGCAATACGAATGCCCCCAGTTATCCCTATTAATCATTACCTCGGAGTTCTGAAAACCAACAAAATAGAACCGAGATCATATTCTATTATTCCATGCACGAAATATTCAAGCAGCATTTTGAGCCCGCTTTGAGCACTCTAATTTGTTCAAAGTAAAATTGTCGGCCCATCTCGACACTCACTGAAGAGCACCGCGATAGGATTTTGATATTGAACCGGCGTTTTACCGCCGGCTCACCGACGATATGCTCCGCAAACGTGTCAGTATCACCGCGGATGCGGTGCACCGACAGCGCGGCGCACAAATGCAACTACGAGCTTTTTAACCGCAACAATTTTAGTATACGCTATTGGAGCTGGAATTACCGCGGCTGCTGGCACCAGACTTGCCCTCCAATTGTTCCTCGTTAAAATATTTAAAGTGTACTCATTCCGATTACGAGGCCTCGTAAGAGTCCCGTATCGTTATTTTTCGTCACTACCTCCCCGTGCCGGGAGTGGGTAATTTGCGCGCCTGCTGCCTTCCTTGGATGTGGTAGCCGTTTCTCAGGCTCCCTCTCCGGAATCGAACCCTGATTCCCCGTTACCCGTGACAACCATGGTAGTCGCAGAAACTACCATCGAAAGTTGATAAGGCAGACATTTGAAAGATGCGTCGCCGGTACTGGACCATGCGATCGGCAAAAGTTATCCAGATTCATCAAAATTAACGACTTCGGACGCGAGGCCCTCCGTCGATTGGTTTTGATCTAATAAAAGCACTCATCCCATCACTGGTCAGAGTTCTGATTGCATGTATTAGCTCTAGAATTACCACAGTTATCCAAGTAACTGAGTAAGATCTAAGGAACCAAAACTGATATATTGAGCCATTCGCGGTATCGCCTTAATACGGCTTGCACTGAGACATGCATGGCTTAATCTTTGAGACAAGCATATAACTACTGGCAGGATCAACCAGGGAGCTGACAGTCACTCGCGGACGAATGTAGCCGTCGTCGCTCGGACGAGAACACGACACATATCGACGCGGTCGCGGGCGCGTCCGCGTCGAATGATGTTTCGTTTTTGAACTCGTCGTACCTTTTAATATTGTACGCTCTTTGTTTTCGATGGTTCGTGCAGCGTCAACGGAGTATCTCATCCGATTGTCGCAACGATCCAACGAGAGAGTGTGCGCGCGATTTACTAATAGCGCAACTCCGAATTGGATGGTTCACGGCGAGACAATTTAAGATTCACGTTTCATTATTATCTTTTAACACAAACGCGAACACTGAAAACAGATTCAGCCCGGTGTTTGAGAGACGTCGTCCTTGGCGTTAATTTTTATAGCGCCTTATAGAGGACCGTCGCCATAGGCGACGTGCAATTCATTTGTAGGATCGATACGTGAACCGAGACGAGTTTAAACAATCGCATCGGTCGATCCGCACTGTTCAATAAAATGTTCAACGTTCGAAAAGTCCCACGGCGCAACGTGGAAGCGCGCGTTGTTGTGTTAATCGTGACATCGCGACGAATTGTAAAGTTCGACACAAAATCCACTCGAAACACCACCAACACGAGAGTGCGCACACTACGCGTGAAACCATCGAACGAACTCTTGTATGCGGCATGCAGTCCGTTGTCGAAGTCGGTCAGTCTGTGTCAGCAGGCGGCAGTTATCCGCCGCCCGTTCAGTCTCACCGCGCCGACAACGCACTACACGTCGCCCGCCCCATGTGTATGCGGCGCTCCTGTTATGACGCGTGGCAGACGGAGCGACAACATATGAACATATGATAGTCCGTCGGTGGTTCGGTCCGGTGGGGTGACGATGGTCGCCGGTGGGGGTGGGCTAGCCCTGGGGGGTGCGGGGGAGAGTGGGGGGAGGGGGTTTGGGGGGGGGGGGTGTAGGGGGGGGGGTTCGCCGGTTGGGGTTCGTCGGCCGACTTTGCTGCTGCCGCTGCTGCGTCTACCGCGTTATTATTATTATTATTATTATTTTCTGTTTTGGTTTTTTTGATTTCCAAAAAAAAAAAATTTTTTTTTTTTTTTTTTAATTTTTTCATTCCCCTCTTGTCCATACACCTTTTTAACTTTATTTGCGTATCGTATTAGTCAGATCGTGACGT
>NW_027332229.1:3356933-3359433 GCF_041222505.1 Epargyreus clarus | reverse complement strand
CTACGGAAACCTTGTTACGACTTTTACTTCCTCTAAATGATCAAGTTTGGTCAACTTCCCAGCAACGCCGACGGCCGCGAAGCCACCGCGTGTCGGTCCGAAGACCTCACTAAATCATTCAATCGGTAGTAGCGACGGGCGGTGTGTACAAAGGGCAGGGACGTAATCAACGCGAGCTTATGACTCGCGCTTACTAGGAATTCCTCGTTTATGGGGGATAATTGCAAACCCCAATCCCCAGCACGAAGGAGTTTCAACGGGTTGCCCGGGCCTCTAGGCCTGGGAGAACATGCTGATTCCTTCAGTGTAGCGCGCGTGCGGCCCAGGACATCTAAGGGCATCACAGACCTGTTATTGCTCAATCTCGTGTGGCTCGAAGCCGCCGGTCCCTCTAAGAAGAATTTTAATACGTCGCCAGTGAGTTGCACGACCGAAGTCGAGCACACCTAAATGGCGACGCCTATTTAGCAGGCTAGAGTCTCGTTCGTTACCGGAATTAACCAGACAAATCGCTCCACCAACTAAGAACGGCCATGCACCACCACCCACCGAATCAAGAAAGAGCTGTTAATCTGTCAATCCTTCCGGTGTCCGGGCCTGGTGAGATTTCCCGTGTTGAGTCAAATTAAGCCGCAGGCTCCACTCCTGGTGGTGCCCTTCCGTCAATTCCTTTAAGTTTCAGCTTTGCAACCATACTCCCCCCGGAGTCCAAAATCTTTGGTTTCCCGGAAGCTGCCCGCCGAGCCATTGTAGTAACGTCGGCGGATCGCTAGATGACATATTTACGGTTAGAACTAGGGCGGTATCTAATCGCCTTCGAACCTCTAACTTTCGTTCTTGATTGATGAAAACACCTTTGGCAAATGCTTTCGCTGATGTTCGTCTTGCGACGATCCAAGAATTTCACCTCTAACGTCGCAATACGAATGCCCCCAGTTATCCCTATTAATCATTACCTCGGAGTTCTGAAAACCAACAAAATAGAACCGAGATCATATTCTATTATTCCATGCACGAAATATTCAAGCAGCATTTTGAGCCCGCTTTGAGCACTCTAATTTGTTCAAAGTAAAATTGTCGGCCCATCTCGACACTCACTGAAGAGCACCGCGATAGGATTTTGATATTGAACCGGCGTTTTACCGCCGGCTCACCGACGATATGCTCCGCAAACGTGTCAGTATCACCGCGGATGCGGTGCACCGACAGCGCGGCGCACAAATGCAACTACGAGCTTTTTAACCGCAACAATTTTAGTATACGCTATTGGAGCTGGAATTACCGCGGCTGCTGGCACCAGACTTGCCCTCCAATTGTTCCTCGTTAAAATATTTAAAGTGTACTCATTCCGATTACGAGGCCTCGTAAGAGTCCCGTATCGTTATTTTTCGTCACTACCTCCCCGTGCCGGGAGTGGGTAATTTGCGCGCCTGCTGCCTTCCTTGGATGTGGTAGCCGTTTCTCAGGCTCCCTCTCCGGAATCGAACCCTGATTCCCCGTTACCCGTGACAACCATGGTAGTCGCAGAAACTACCATCGAAAGTTGATAAGGCAGACATTTGAAAGATGCGTCGCCGGTACTGGACCATGCGATCGGCAAAAGTTATCCAGATTCATCAAAATTAACGACTTCGGACGCGAGGCCCTCCGTCGATTGGTTTTGATCTAATAAAAGCACTCATCCCATCACTGGTCAGAGTTCTGATTGCATGTATTAGCTCTAGAATTACCACAGTTATCCAAGTAACTGAGTAAGATCTAAGGAACCAAAACTGATATATTGAGCCATTCGCGGTATCGCCTTAATACGGCTTGCACTGAGACATGCATGGCTTAATCTTTGAGACAAGCATATAACTACTGGCAGGATCAACCAGGGAGCTGACAGTCACTCGCGGACGAATGTAGCCGTCGTCGCTCGGACGAGAACACGACACATATCGACGCGGTCGCGGGCGCGTCCGCGTCGAATGATGTTTCGTTTTTGAACTCGTCGTACCTTTTAATATTGTACGCTCTTTGTTTTCGATGGTTCGTGCAGCGTCAACGGAGTATCTCATCCGATTGTCGCAACGATCCAACGAGAGAGTGTGCGCGCGATTTACTAATAGCGCAACTCCGAATTGGATGGTTCACGGCGAGACAATTTAAGATTCACGTTTCATTATTATCTTTTAACACAAACGCGAACACTGAAAACAGATTCAGCCCGGTGTTTGAGAGACGTCGTCCTTGGCGTTAATTTTTATAGCGCCTTATAGAGGACCGTCGCCATAGGCGACGTGCAATTCATTTGTAGGATCGATACGTGAACCGAGACGAGTTTAAACAATCGCATCGGTCGATCCGCACTGTTCAATAAAATGTTCAACGTTCGAAAAGTCCCACGGCGCAACGTGGAAGCGCGCGTTGTTGTGTTAATCGTGACATCGCGACGAATTGTAAAGTTCGACACAAAATCCACTCGAAACACCACCAACACGAGAGTGCGCACACTACG